>NW_026057584.1:89336241-89420373 GCF_023721935.1 Panthera uncia | reverse complement strand
TGGCGGTTTTTTTTCCCTCCCCCCACACCTCTTTTATTAACATCTTGGGGCGTGTTCTTTTTGGCCCCTTTTTTTTTTTCTCCAAACCACACCTGCCCCCCCCCCCCCCCCCCCCCCCCCCGCCAAGTAGCTTATTTTCACAAAAACCTGGATTTTGCTCTGGATTTCTCTGAATTTCTGTCTGTGGCCCTACTTCACAGAAATTATCTCTAACCTAAACAGCCCAGGCTCAACACAAAAGGTTTTTGGGATTGGACAGAAAATCTACCTCTAATTATTTCCCATCTCCAGTAATAGAGAGAATAAAGTAAAATTAACATCTCAATAATTACTCTGTCACAGGTGTTTAAGCAAGTTAATTTTTGTCAGCAGGATGCATTGGATGAGGGGCAACCCGGAACTAAGATGGTTGAAAGGCTGTGGCAGTAATCCACAGGTGATTGCTGAGGGCCCAGCCCAGGATAAAAGGTGACGTTCTGTGAAATAAATTAATGAGATACACTAACTGAGAGAGAGGGCCATATTCCAAGGCTGTCAAAGGTGTGGGTCAGACACATTTTTAAATTCTTTAACATCAGACAATGAGGTAATACTCTTATTAGGAGATCTTGTATAAAAAAGAGTTTGACATCCCATCTCCTTGTTATTTCACTTTCCTCCTCTCCCCACAGCTATTCCTGCTGTGAGGTTGTCAAACAAACATGTAAGACCTAGTGCAGTGCTTGTAGCCTGGAGCAGAAGAGAGCAGTTTCTAACAATCTATGCAGCTTCCACCTGGGAGTTACAACAATTAGTTTCTTTTTTCTCAGACAAGCCGTATTTAACATAGAAAAGAAGTAGCGCTATGTTGAAGTAGAGGAGGAGACAACTTGGATAATAGGGCTTGGGATAGGATTGAGTTTGGGAGATTCACTGAATGTAGGTAATGTAAACAATTATAAGGAAAACCAGTGCCAGTTGAGTTTGGAAGTGGGGATGGAAGGGGTCATGAAGAAATTGCCAACTACACGATCACGGAGAATAATTATAACGAGTTTGTTATAAAAGACTCCTCAGAGTATAAAGAGAACCTGAAAAGAGGGGGTCTTTTTTTCTTTCTAGTTGCCATATGTTTTGAAAAGATTTTTAAATATACTTTCTTATTGCCCCAGATGTATGATTGGGAACAAATGAAAAGTTGAACCCTGAGCGATATGGAAAC
Source organism: Panthera uncia (assembly GCF_023721935.1). NCBI lineage: Eukaryota > Metazoa > Chordata > Mammalia > Carnivora > Felidae > Panthera > Panthera uncia. Next base: position 89,419,172 of record NW_026057584.1, on the reverse strand, counting down.
GTAACACTTACTCTTTGGGCTAATATACTTAAAACTCATATTGTGTCTGAAATGAGTCTCAAAATACACGTTTCATGGATGTTATTGTTCTGTCTGTGTGATATGACTTGACAGAAACAGAAGCTGGGAAAGTGCTCTCAGAAGTGTCTTGAGGCACCAGGCTGCTACGAACCAGATTTGGGAGGCAGAATATTCAGTGGGGAGCTAATAATCAGGGCTCTCCACAGACATTCTTGTTCTTCTATAGCTTGTACTTGCCAACCCCCTTTGAAGTTAGCGAGGGTCTTACTTTGGTCAATGAAATATGAGTGGAAATACCAGAGATGGTTTACTTTCTCTTCTAAGATGGGTTACTTTATTGACCCTGTGAAGCAAAGCGTGCTCTGTTCTCCCTTCCCACATGACGCCTGTGTTGAGATGAAGTCTGTGTTGATCTGGATCTACAATGAGCAGAGACCCATTGGCCCATATTGGAATATACAGTAAGAGTGAGAAAAATTTTTTTTGTGTTCTGTCACTCTATGATTTGGGAGCTCTTTCTGCAGCATTGAGTAGTCCATCGTGACTTTGATCAGTGGTCTGCAAAACTGGTTTTCCTTTTTGGAGCTCCTAAAATCTTACTTTTTTGGTGGAAAGTTAGAAATTTGAAATTAGAGCAAAACCAAAAGAGGTATCAAAGGCAAAACAGGTCTAGAATGTGTGGGGTCAGTTCTAGGACAGCATCCTTGGGAAACCCAAATATCACAGTGTGAACTATCACAAGAGAATAGTGGAAGAGTTTCACCAACTATTTTAATTTACTTTTAATATCAAAAGGCTTAGACTTTGTGTTAGACTTCATATATATATAACTTATATCCCATCTATCATCTGCAAGTAGCAAACATTTCAGAGAAAAAAAAACCCTTAATTTAAGGTTCTATTGACCACATGGCCTTTCTATAAAGGGTTATAATAGTTTGGATATGACATCAAGAAAGATAGACGTTGGGGCACCTGGATGGTTCAGTGGGTTAAGTGTCTGACTCTTGACTGTGACTCAGGTCAGGATCCCACAGTTCCTGAGATGGAGCTCCACGTCAGGCTCTGTGCTAACAGTAGGGAGCCTGCTTAGGATTTGTTCTCTCCCCCTTTCTCTCTCTGCCCCTCCCCCACTTGTGTATGCAAGCTCTCTCTCTCTCTCAAAATAAATAAATAAACTTTAAAAAAAAACACAGAAGATTGAACTATCTAGATGATTCTGACTTTATCATCACTAATAGCATCAAACAAGAAGCTGAATTCTTGTATAACAGATATATTTTAAAGTGAATATGGTAATTTGCTGAGAAGGTTGTTATAAAAAATATTTTAAAATTCATTTCTCCCCAAATTGTGAATCTTTGACTCTTTTGTAAAACCAAAACATACTAAAGATTAAAGTAATACTTCCTAGAACCTGGACATTTCAGAAGGGGAAATTGAGGTGCTTATAGATTAAGATGAAGTGAGTCACCGGATAAGGTGAACTTACTTTGGATGGACCATTCTCATTCAAATATTAAGCAGCCAATAAATATTCAAAAGACAAGAATATTCTCAAGGATTTCGTATTACAACAGCTGTGCTATTTACGGTAGAACATAATCATCATGAATGATATTTGAGAGACTGAGAGAACATGAGCTCTAAACATGAAGCCACACAACTATTGTTTCAGGTATAGGTTTCCTTAGACATACTGAGAAAGGAGACAATGTTCTCTGTGCCTAATAAATTGGATCAAAAAAAGAAATGATATCTGGCTTCTCAGACTCAGAAATCTATACTGTCAGTTTCTTGGTAATTTCATCTAAAATTTCTGGAATTAGTCTCCTGGATAAAAGGGAAAAAGGAAAATGAAAGACTTGTCCACACCAAAGCCTGAACACCTGGACCTAGAGTTCAAAGACAGTGCAGAGGGAGGAGCAAGGGGCAGGGTCTACACCTGCTAGACCTTGGTGGTGGCACAATTAGTGCATGTTGATTTCTATATGAAGAATCACTAATATTTATTGCATATTGATGAAAAAACAACTTGACCAGCAACTTGAAAATCTGCTACCCTTCATTCATTCTTTTATAGAGAATGTGCTATGGCATTATCACAAAACATCTAGAAAATATCTAATAACATCCTGATACTAATTTGGTATTTGTGGGTGGATACTAGAAGTCATCTTGTGTGGCAAGAGTTAATTACACAAAGAAGGAGGGAACATCTCAGGACAAAAGATGAAGAGTGCAATTTTTCATTATAATGCTTCTTCATCATTCCTTACCCTTGTCAAGTCATATAGTGAGAGGCAATGTGGACTAAAGGAAGGAGTCTCACAAAGTATGCATTCTGTAAGTTTTAGAAATTCCTCTCTAAGCTTGGGCTGGGGTGTTTTTGACTCCTATGGCATGGAGTATATGTGGTGGCCAGTAACATCTCTTAGGAATCTGCTCACTCATCACTAATTGACTTTGTTTTGTTTTGTTTTTACTTTACTCTGAAACAATGGGTTCCCAGCTATAGGGTAGAATGGACCTTCATGCCATAATGATAGGAAAGGGCCCATTAGTGAGATGAGATGCCAGAGTCAATCGCTTTTTCTTTCTTCAGAGGGTTGGTTTCTCAGGTATTATTCTCAACAGTGGTACTCTAGATATTCCTGGGAAGCCGCTGTTCATTGCACAGAACTGTCCTATGAATTGTGTTCCTGACCTTCACTCCACAAATTCAAGTATCATCTCCAAAAACCAGAACACTCCCACATGATTCCAAATGCTCCCTGGTTAGGAGCAGTATCTGGTTAGAAAATTAATCTACACAGTAATTACTTATAATACCCAAAGCACAGATGAACTGAAAATTTGCACAGATTGTGGAATATATCCAGCATTCCTAGAAGATTAAAAGAATACCAAATGCCAAATCTAATAATACCAATAAAAACCAACCCCCCCCCCAAAAAAAAATCTCAAAATAGTCAAATTCATTCTTTGAATAAATTTTTGGGCCCCTTCCATTCAATTAACACATTTGATCCAAGTTCCTTGTGGCTCACTTCCATAAGCAGCACTTAGGAATGCCAAGTTTTCCTTCAGGAAGAAGCCACATAGGTTTTTCTTTTATTTTTTAGATGTGTGATGAGCAAGTAAAATGTGATGTAAGGACGGAAGAATGTTATGTGTATGTAGAGTGAGTGTACACTTGTGATTTTGTACGTTAGCTCATGGATTATATTTTTTATAGCTTAGTAGGTAAGCACATTTGGACTAAGAAGCAAAATGCTTTAGTTTTATGGTAATTGATATACCATCTTCGCCTTTTTTCTCTGAGGGCCAGGGTGTCCACTGGATGCCTGTACCATGTGACTTCTGCATATAAATCACAGCCTGCCACCTGTTATTTAATAGCTAGCAGTGCTGACTGAATAACAGTAAGATTCTGTAAAATTGTTCCCTCTAGGCTTGGGTGTTCCCCATAGAGGTAATTGTCTAGAAAATAAATTTCCTGGACAAAGAACAAGAAGTTACAGACCTACGAACATCTTTTAACGTCTTACAAGTTAACTTTCAATTGTGCTAGTAAGTCTGGTTCTTCAATCTTTAGAGTTATTTTTATAAATTTTCATCACACGTAAATAGATTTACATAATTTGTTTTCAATTAAAGGACCCTGAAATTCTCATTGGGCATCTGTAATGACCGCAGAGGTACCAGTTACTCAGACCTTCATTTTTTTCCCTTTTCCAGCAGGTTTTTCAGCATCCAAGTAATATACTACACACAAGGAAAAACACTGTTGCAAAACCAATTTGCTAAGGGGCTTGTAAAATCCAGCTTTAAAAAGGTACTGAGGCATCAAAGCAAAGGACCAAAGAACCAGATATTTTTATCAGTTTCTCAAGGTCAAACACATTACTAATTCATCAAATATCTCTTTCTGCTAAAGTTATTTGAAAAGCAAACAACCTGTTCTGTGCAGATGTTGTACTTAATAACTCTAATGCTTCAAGAAAAAAGACAGGGATGGAACAAACAGAATTTTCTACTGCTGTAAGAAATGCCTTCATGTCTGAAAAAGACTTGCATCATTAATAAATACTTTGAATATTCTTAATAATAAAACCTGAGAAATTTTGACTGTGGTAGTTTTAGCTTATTATCTCTTATGTCAGTTATATCTGCTGATTTAGAGGACAAACCATTACAAATTCTAATTATAAAGAAGATTGAACTCTCTGTCTAATGTGTCTTGATTGTCTTTGTCTTAGAAATAAAAGTTGCTCAATTTATGCCTTTATACAGATTAATTGTGACTGATCTAGCCCTTTGAATGGAAAACGAAATTGGCTGGGCAGGGGTGTATGTGTCTGGAAATCTATTATAATTTCTTCACTGACTAGCTTCTCACATTCTGGCCATAGGACTTCCTCTCTCCAGCCTTGTAAAATGAAGCCTTAGAAATTGATGATTCCTTCGGGCTCTGTGATGACAGCTCAAGAGCCTGGAGCCTGCTTGGGATTCTGTCTCCCTCTCTCTCTGCCCCCTCCCCCGCTCGCATTCTGTCACTCTCTCTCTCTAAAAAATAAATAAATGTTAAAAAAAATTTTAAAAATTGATGACTCCAAAATGCCCTTTAGTTTACATTTCTCTAAGTGTATTTAGAACTATTTCATAACAGCTCTACTCCAAATATATAATAAAAAAACTATGCTAGGTATTTTGTTTAAGAAATTACTTCCCAAAAAGTTAGCATAAATTTATGGGTAGACTCCTCTATTTTGCATATGGAGATTGAGGCAAGACCTAATCAGGTGTAATGATTAAATTTTTGTGTCAACTTAACTAGGACAAGAAGTGCCAGATTAAACAATATTTCTGGGTATGTCTGTGAGGGTGTATCTAGATGAAATTAACATTTGAATCAGTGGACTTCATAAAGTAGATAGTCCTCCCTAATTTACATGGGCATCAACCAATCTGTTGAGGACCTGAATAGAAAAAAAGGAGGAGGAAGGAGGACTCTGTCCTTATTTGCTGCCTGCCTGCCTGTAGGAGCTGGGACATGGGTCTTCGGCTCTCAGACTGGGATTTACACCATCAGCCCCCCTGGTTCTCAGGCCTTCAAATTCAGACCAGAACCACACCACTGACCTTCCTGGATCTCCAGTTTGCAGATAACATATTGTGGGACTTCTCACTTCTCAGACTCTATATTCACATGAGCCAATTTCTCATAATAAACCCCTTTATATATAACATATAAATATATGTATATATATTTAAAATTGCCTAACATTTCGCTCCTTTTCTTCATGCCTTCACTCCAGGACAAGGAACCTGGGCAGGCTACTTAGAAGAAAAAGTGGAGGATAAAACATACTTGAGTATATACTTGTGTATTACACATGTATCAGATAATCAACAAACTCTACCCAATGGAGAAATCAACTTCTCCAACTAATTGCTTTACAAAAACAGCCTTTCTTCACTTATATTCTGTGCAAAAAAAAAAAAATGGTATTTTAATCTGTTGCATTAGGCTATTGTCTGTAAATTAGTGCTTCTCTTCATCTTTGTGTTAGAGGTCTTCAAGGGCAAGGATTATGAATGCATTTTGTTTTGCATATCACCTGTCATCCTACCACATGAATATAGCCACATGCATTTTTAATGATAATGATGACAATAAAGCCACTTAGACTTTATGTTAGGAAACTTTGACCATATATTTCTGAGTAACATTCAGGAGAATAGTTTCCAAATTGCTCTGCCTGAAGCCTTAACATAGAGCAAAGGGTAAATATTCACAGGCACCATGGAATTCAATAGAAGGTAAATGTTCATAATCAGTTCTGCTTCAAATCTCTCTGGATTTACTGTCTTTAATGAACCTGACAGAATCAAGAATTTGTGTGTACTGCAGACTTAATCTACATTCAGGGTTATCTTCCTTTGTGTCTGGCTAAGTCAGATATCTATTTTCAACAGACTCTGGCCAGCATTTCCCATCATTTCTTACAACAGATTCTATTTCCTGTTAGCGACACATTTGAATGTAATATCCAGACAGGGGCTTGCCAAAGTGTAATCCACATTATCCTAATGGCAGTCCTGAAATTGCAGGAGAGGAGCACAATAAGTGTTGTATCACCAAGAGAAGAGGCAGAGAGCTCACACAGAGATACTGACAGGTGTTATTCTTCTCAATGTTCCTTTGGACATGGGGAAATCTTGAGTTTTGTTAAAAAACAAACAAGCTTACCCAGAATGTTCCCCAGTGAAACAAACAAACATTACTTACTAAAGTAATTAAGTACTTAAGTACTAAGTAATGTTTATTTGTCAAGTCTGGAAAAATGAAAAATTTCTCTTAGAATACATAAATATATACATTTAGACAGAGCCATGATCACAGTCTTGATGGGCCCAGTGACTAGATCAGTAATTCTCAAAGTCAGGCTCCTAGACTAATACCGTTGTCATCATCTGGAATTTGTTAGAAATGCATATCCTTGGGCCCCACACCAAAGCTACTGAATCAGAAATTCTGAGGATGGCCCAGTGACCTGTGTTTTAAGAAGACTTCCAGGTGAATCTGATGCACAGTAATGTTTGCAAAGCACTAACTACATTGTATGTCTTTAGCCTATTTTCTTAAAACATCTGAGCTATTCATTTATTATATAAAAGATAACCTTAAAATAATAAAAAATAAAATTGTAAAAAATTTAAATGTAAAAGCTTAAAAAAAGATAACCATTAAAGATTCACCAGCTTTAACTTGTACTTCTTACATTCAGTTATAGCATAAAATACCATTTTGATGGCTCAGTTTTTATCTTTTCCTTTGATATTATTTGCTTCCATAGAAGGGACCAAATTTGAAAGAGAAAGTATTTTATTCATATTTATTCAGCCTAAGTCAAGGATTGATGATGGAACATTGATCGCTCTCTAAATTGTGGTTCTATTCTCTATTTTGTCTTTATATTGGCCTGATCTGTTTGCCCTTATTGGTTTTCTTCATGACCATCACCCGTCACTGAGCTGCTGAACAAGCCCATGGATTACAGCATTCTAGACAGGTTTCCTTCTTGAGCTAAATTGTCACAGGGAATGGTGTCCGTAAGTACATGAACACCTGAAATATTTTGAGCTAAAGGAGAAAAAAAAAGGCAACATAAGATATTACCCCCAAACCCACACCATTCCCAGATCCCAAATGCTTTCATGATCCAGTAAAATTCAAAACTACTGTGAAGTTGTGGGACACAGAGAAACCCCTGCAGGTGACAGGTGATTCAAGTTTCACAATCAGCCCATCTTAGACCCTCCTGCTGTTCCATCCACATGTTCCCTCAATCTCTGTCTTCAGACTGATGGCACTTCACCTGTCCTGCAAGAATTTCCTTTTTATTAAGATTCTTCCATCATAATAGTGCTTCTTATCTATTTGGTAATTGGTTTTATAATCACCTTCAATTTTAGTTACTTGAAAATTTCTTTGGAATTTTAAATGAAATATTCCAGCCTTAATTGTCATGTCAGCTTCTATAGAATGTTTTTGGGTTTGTTCGATTGGCTGATTGTTTTTGTTCTGGAGATTCAGTTACCTTCCTGTTTTCCCTTCTGCTTATATCATCTTACCTATTTAACTGCCCACTTATTTCCTGACAAATAATCACTCTGCCTCATCTTCCTTGCATGTGCTTATTCTCCAGCTTGCCTGGATCTGACTCTAGCCTTGCCGTGATATATGGATATATGTACATAGATCAATGTTAATACCATTCAACAGATTCCAGTGTTACTGAAGGTGACTTGTTCCGCCATGTATTTTTCTGGATTTTTCTTTTAATTAGGGAAATTTTTGACCTGGTAACATTTCTGTACCAAACACAAATCCTTATGTACACTACTATGTGCAGGATGTACCCTACTGTGTGATTTGGGTTCACATCCTTTTTACTTGACATTGTTTTGCCATTTCTTCTTCACAGACGAATTTTGACTGATTACCAAAAAGATTAGTGAACGAAATCTGGCTATGGTTTGGCTACAATTCTTTTCCTCTTTGCTTGACAGATCTCAGTAGTCCAATGGTCACAGTTGTATACAGCATAGCTGCTGCTGTCCATGCTCCTGGCTAGCGCCAAGGCTCCAAGCTGACCTCCTGTCTAAGAAGCAGTTATTCTGAAGCTCAGACGATAATCAAAAATGAATTCAGCGCAACTTAGTGCTGAAAGTGTAGGCAGTTCTGTAGTAATTATTATTTTTAATCACATATAGTTGTCTTGCCTTGGGAAATGAAGAAAAGAGAGCAAGTGTCAGGTTGTTTATGAAGAGCAAGTACTGTGAATAAAAATCAAGATCAAAAACCTCACACTGGTCAGGAAGATTTGATCACAGAAATATTTTGGTTTCTAGTATCGCTAAACTTTATTTATCTCCCCAGGAAAGCTGTGTACCAATAATAACTGAGCCCCTGATTCTCTAAGTGAGTCTTGGAAAAAAGGAGGGTAAGAAAAGACTAGAAATCTCTTCTGAACTACTAGACTTGTGGGGATGGACCAGCATGGCTGTGCTTCTCTGGGACATTAGAGGTGAAGGAGAAAACGTTTTATGAAGATGGAACATTTTTAATAAAGCTAAACTTCCAGCCACATGTGTAGCATGATTAAATGACTTTTTGAGGCTGGATATGGTCTAGACTAGCACCATACTAGAGAAATATAATATGAGCCACATATGTAATTTTAAATGTTCTTATAACCATATTAAGATATATAAAGAAACTGATGAAATTGATTTCAATGATAAGTTATTTACCCAAATATAGATAGAATTATTATTCACTATATGATAATGTAAAAAGCTTTTAATGAAATATTTTCAATTATTTTATTTGAGCTGTTTTTCAAATCCACTGTGCATTGTAAACTTATGGCACATCTTAGTTCAGAATAACCATCATTCAGGTGCTTAATAAGTCATGTGTCTGGAGCCTCCCTATTGGATAGTACAGGCCTAGATGTCATAACTTTTTCTGTTGGACAAGGAGCTGAAAAAAGGAGCCCAATTATGGTCCAAGAAGAACACCCAGTGCCGGCTATATCTATTCTAATGCTAAATAAATAAACAGACTGCTTAACTATTATGACTTGGGAAAATAGTTAATGCTACATCTTTGTTTTATGATAAGCTCAATAAATAATTCTCTTTCTAGCCTTATAATGCCTGATATTATGAATTTTGTATTTGTTTGACTGTGTGGCTAGGTTAGAGAAAACAAGAACAAACAGTGTCTCCAGAGCTAATTCTTTTAGCCAACTTGATTGTCTGGAAAAATATTCTGTATCTTAAAAGCTCAAATGGGCTTTGCCTACATGTAATACAATGTGCAGTTGTAACATTAAATGTAAAACCCACCAGTGGATTAATATAATCCCATTCAACTCTAATCAGCTCAATTGAACCACCTATTCAGTGATAAAACTTTTAGTCATATTAGTGATTTCATTACCTAACCAGAGAATTCAACTGATAGTTTTTATCTGATAGCCTTTTCAGTTATGATTTATAACTACAAGATTCCCATATAACAAGGGCTTTAGATCTACCCACGTCAAAATATTTGGCTTGACAGATTATTTCCCCCCTGGTTTGAACAACTGCCTTGAAAAATAATAATGCTTCATTCATTCAGGGACAGAATTGCAAAATTCTAGAATACTTGGAAGTGGAATGGTTCTAAAGATGTCATTCAGTGGTCTTCAAAAGGGAGGTGTGGATTGCAGGGAGAACTCAAGTATTGAAAGGTACTTAAAGAGTTTTCAGGACACAGTTTTTAAGAAGTTTAATTTTTCCATCCTCGATAACAGATACATACAACTAAAAATGCATGTATGTGTACATTATTCCATTTGTTATAACTTTTTGTTTCTTTTACAAAAGAAAGATATTATATACTGATTGTCAATCTTACTATGGTGCATTGTTTAGTGTGTAAAATCTCCAGGTCACTAAAAAGAGGGGAATCCTCCTTTCATGAGGATCCTACAATTGCATAAGACTTGTTTTCCTGTTTTAGAGTATATATTTCTTTTAAGAATGAAATGAGATGTGAGATTTTGGACGATAGAATGGTGTGGTGCATGTGGTAGACAGAATTTTAGCCTCTGTGATTTTTGTCACCTGCTGTTAAGCACATGTATGTTATATTGCAGGACAAAAGAGACTTGGCAAGTGGAATTATGGTTAAGGACCCCAAAATAGGACGATTATCCTGGATTATTTAGGTGGGCCTAATATAATCTTTTTAACAATGGAAGAGCACTAGATGTTCTTGGATCCTAATTGGGCTCTTTTTTCAGTTCCTTGTTGGAGTCAGAAGAGCCCATCAGAGATGTAGTGACTGAAGAATAAATAGGTAGGAGAGTTTCAAAGAATGATAAAGACTCAACCTGCCTTTACTGGTTCTGAGGTAAAGGAGCCCCCCACAGCTCAGTGAATGCAAGGTGCCTGTAGAGGTTGAGAATCCTCCCTAGCTGACAGCCAACAAACAAAGTAGCTCTTAGGCCTACAACTGCAGGATAATGAATGCTGCCCACAACCTGAACGAGCAAAGAAGTGGACTTTCCCCTAGGGTGTCCAAAAAGAACTTAGTTCTCCAGAAACCTCATTATTGGTCTTGTGAGATTCTAAGCAGAGACCCAGCAGAACCTGTTGGATATCTGGCCTTACAGAAACTGTGAAATAATAAATGGGTATTGTTTTAAGCTACTAATATTGTGATATTTGTTCTAGTAGAAATAGAAAACTAATTCAGAATGAAGTTGATAATTTCCTTTAAAACATTTGTCTTTTTCATCTCTTGACCTCTATTAAAGGGTGAGCTGCTTTTGAGGAACAACCTTGTGAAGACAAAGCAAAGAAATATTGGTAGGAAAAAATGTCCACTAAATTACTTTTCATATATAAATATAAGAAATTGTTTTTAATGGTACTTAATAAGAATTACTAGAAAGAGGCACTAATTGGAAAGAAAACATCATTGAATTGCTGAATGGGTAAGCAACACAGAATCTTTTAAATATTACAGTACTATTTTCTAAGCTGCTAACATTTCAAAATATAGTGAAGAAAAACCCATGGAGAAAAATTCCTTTTGATTTTTTTTTCAGATTTTTTGTGTTTTATTCATTAAAGTAGTTAGGACTTATTTTATTAAAGCTTTATTCCAGTTAGAGCAATACTCATTTTATTTTATTATTTACAGTGCTTAGTATTCTTAACTCCTATTAAAAATGCTGGCTCTTATGATAATTAGATTTTAGCAACATTTGTATTTGTTTATTTTATATTAAATGTATAAAGATGCTTGATTATAATTTATCTCATTAAAATATGCACTATCAATAAATTTTATTGTCACTTTTCATCATTTATCATAATTTATAATTTAGTTATATTATTTTTTATTAATTAGAAAGTAATAAATTTAATGATAAATTAGAAAAAATTAGCAATCAGACCGTTTGGTCACAAAAAATGAAGTAAAATTTAAAATGTCAGTGTGTGTGTGTATTTAAATCCATATGTACAAACACTATCATCTATCTATCCAAATGTAATAGGTTAATCAATAAATGACTCTAAGGTATAAAACTATTTTATGTAATGACAAAATTTGTTCGGTAATATAAGAGAAATGACATCTTTTCAACTATTGTGATGAAAATATTTTAAAATGTGCAGAGGATAAATCATTTTCAATTTCTTTTCAGATGCATGGAGAGAACTTCCGAAGACCATTGATCTAATCCACTGTCTTGGCTTTGACGTCCTTGAAAGTGGAACCTTTGTGAGTACTTTTGAGGGATGCAATCCCAGGGGGAAAAAAGTTAAGGGCTGGAGCAGTGAGATGGGGATGAAGGTAAAGCTGATAACAGAAATCAATACATAACTGACTACTCAATTCTCTAAGGTCATTCTCAAAGAAATGATTGAAACTGCACCTGAGAACCATCTGTCCTCAGGATACTATCTGCAACCCATTGCTCGACAGTTTACCATGAAATACTAACTTCCCTGTGTTCCCTTGTTGTCATGTGTAAAAGATGAATAGGGGAGTCTTGGACTTATCATATCTTGGAAGCCACAGAGAAGGTCAGAGTAGAGGTGAGAACTTAACAGGTGGGCCTACGTGAAGTCAATTAAAGTCCATATATAGCTCCATAACAACAAAGAAGAGACAAGTTAGGTAAAAGAGTTGGAAATGGTGTCTAATAGGTGTCTGAACAGACTCCTTTTGGCACCAATTAAATATGGTCAAATCTTCCTTTATATTCGTCTTTCAAAATAAGACTCATACCTCAACATAAGACTCCCACTCATGTCAGAATAAGATGTCCTCTCTTCTTTCCTGAAAGAGGAGATCCAAGTACAATGAGCTAGAGTTTTCTTCAGTATAATCTCTAAAAAGACTTGAGGGGCACCTGGGTGGCTCAGTCGGTTAAGTGCCATAATCTCAAGACTTTTGAATTTGGGCCCTATATCAGGCTCTGTGCTGACAGCTCAGAGCCTGGAGCCTGCTTAGGATTCTGTGTCTCCCTCTCTCTCTGCTCCTCCCTTGCTCATGTTCTCTCTCTCTCTCTCTCTTTCTCTCTCTCTTTCTCTTTCTCTTTTTCTCTCTCTTTGAAAAATAAACATTAAAAAATGTAAATAAAATAAAGACTTAAAACGAGGTTAGTGGAACCAACTAGAGTCCACTCTGCTGTAACTGATCACAAGGCATAATGCCATTTGTAATAACCCACAACAAGCATGTGAGGTTTTCCTACCCTCAGTCAGCACTGCAGCTGGTCCAAGCGGGATGATCCAGAGTTCCCTTCCCAAGGGGCCTGAGCCTATGGTCACTTTGTTCTTATTGGGCCATTGTTGCTGTAATTGCCCATGCACTGTTTTCATCCCTCCCTTGGTGAAGGAGGAACTAACTGATTTCTGATGATTCTTCGTGTTCTTCTCTTAATCCTCCCTACCACATTGTGTAGCAGCAACCCTGGCTCCACATGCTAATCAAGGTGAGTTAGTCCCACTAGTTTCCACACTCTTTTCATTGTTGCTTTTCTGGAAAGAGGAATCCCAAAAGACCAAGAAGGATTTACAGCTTAAAGTTCGACTTAAAGATGCTCCCAGCACAGTGAAGGTATAGCCCCCTAAGATAGAAAATAAACCTTTAACTTGCCAGAGCCAAAAAGAAAATTGGATCACTGGCTGTAATGGTGAGAAGTTTTATTTTTATTTCTACCCTTGGTTTAGTATCCATGTAATCTAACACCCTATATCAGTTGTATCTTAGTATGTCCTTAGGCCAGTATCCCAATGTTAAGGCTATTGCCCCTGAAATAGTGCTATAATTGAGCCTTTAATAGGCCATTCCATGCTTTGAACAAACCATCTTTTTATGGATTTTGGTGGGGTGGGAACTACATGGGAATACCAATGAATCCTTTGGTCACATATCTTCCGTCGCATCTCCTTTTGCTATAAATGGATCTGTTGGTATGAGTCAATATTACATATGAAACCATGCCGATAGATCAAAAATTCTGTAAGTCCTCTGAAGTTTGTTCTTGTGCCAGTACTGGAATTGGGAAAAATATCGTAATCAGACCAGATGTCAGTTTGGGTATGGAAAATAACTGCATTTTCCCCCCAGGACGGTAAGGGTCCAATCCATTCAACCTAATACCAAGGGGCTGGCTGGTCTCCCTGAAGAATAGTGACACACAGAGAGCTCACTGTTGGTCTCTGCTGCTGGAAGGTTAGATATTCCTCAATGGCAGGAGCTACATCAATCTCAGCTAGAAGGAGACCATGCTACTGAGTCTGTATATAATCTCCAATCATACCACAGTGATCACTCTATTCATGGGACCACTGAGATGGTCAAGAAGAGAGACTTCTCAGCTTCCACAAGATAAACTACCCTATCCTTTTTTTGTTGTTAAGAAATTTTTCTACCCTAGGCATTCTTTTGAGGGCATTGCCTTGAGATACAAAAATCTACATGCTTTAGGTTCATTACCATGGGTCAGTCTTGAAACCTCTTTTCCAGGCCTCCTTGTCTCTAGTCTCTGAATCTTATCCCTTCCGGGAATACTCCTGCCTGAGTAACCAGCCAAACTAGGTGTTACTTCCCAAGAGTTTATGTGTATACCCAATTCAGACCACTTTTATCTATATATAAAGCAGATGACTGAATATATTCCTCACAGCTTTATCCACTGGGAGAATTTCTCTTCACCACACTCCTTATCCCCATAAGTGGGACTCGAATGTACTGTGTCTATTTGGGACTGCTCCCACATCAATAGCCAGTGTGAGTTCTTTCCTCCTTCAATAGCTAGTTTTTGTTAATCCTCACTAAGTTTATAACAGTAAACTGAAGAGACACAGTGATGTGGTGGGGGTAGGCAACATGGGATTCTGAAACACTTCATGTAATTTATTCCACTTTTTGAAAGTGCTTAGGCCTAATCCCAAATAAAGCATTTCCTCCATGCTATGGACTGTGGCTCTGCCTTATTAGTATGGACTGAATGTTTGTTCTCCCTCCAAATTTATATGTTGCAAACTTTAACACCCAATGTGATAGCATTGGCCTTTGAGAGGTAATTAGGTTTAGAAAAGGTCATGAGGGTAATGCCCTCAGAAGGGATTAGTGCCACTATGAGAAGGATAGGAGACAGGAGAGCTCTCTCTCTCTCTTTGCATGGAAGGAAAAGTCACATGAGCAACAGAAAGAAGGTGGCCATTTCCAGGCCAAAAAGAGAGCTCTCTCACTAGGAACTGAATCTGCCAGCACCTTGGTTTTGGACATCCTAGCCTCCAGAACTGTGAGAAATAAGTGTCTGTTGTTTAAGCCACCTACTCTATGATATTTTGTTATAGTAGCCCAACAAAGACACAGTGGACTGTTATTACACAGCCAAAGGTGGGCAGCCCCAGTTCACCTATCACTTGATGTCCCGAGGTCAGGAGATCAGCTTTACCCAGGTCCCAGTAGCATATCAGGACCCATTTAAAAAAAATTTTTTTTTTAACATTTATTAATTTTTGAGAGACAGAGCATGAGCGGGGAAGGGACAGAGAGAGGGAGACACAGAATCCAAAGCAGGCTCCAGGCTCTGAGCTGTCTGCACAGAGCCCAACGTGGGGCTTGAACTCATGAACTGCAAGATCATGACCTGAGCTGAAGTCGGATGCTTAACCGACTTAGCCACCCAGGCACCCCTAGGACACATTTTTAAATACAGAGTTGTCTCATCCATCAGAATACTTGGCCCTGCTCCAGAGCCTTAGGGGTCTTCACTGAGACTCTTACCAAGACTTGACAGAGACCATGCCTAGCAACGTTAGCTTGGCTAAGATACCTGGCCTGAGTGGTAGAACAGCCTGGTATTGCTGCAGACCTCTCACTTTCTCTGGGCCTGACTCCAATCTAGAAGTCTCCCATGTCACCCTATAAATGGATCAGTGATGTTTCCCAAGAGTGGTATATGCTACCTCTAAAATTCAAACAAACAAACAAACAAGCAAACATCACCAAGGAGTCCTGTTTCATCATGGTAGGTGGTATGCGGGGCAATAACTTATTTTTTTCACTGGAGGGGATAACCTAAAATACTTAAGTGAATGGATTCTGTCTCTGGAAAACTTGGAACTATAATCTGGATAGATAAGAATCTGGATGGAATACTTCAGTTTCCATTGTGGCAGCTGACAACAGCCTCTGTTTATCGGTATTTTTTTTTAAAGATTAGTATTATTACACAAGTCTAACAACACTTGGGCTTATTGTCCATTTATCTCTCACTCTTAGGAATACCATGTGCTTTATTCATTGCCACAGATCCCTGTGGGTCAAGGAGCCCTCCTTGCCACTTAGCTTTGCTGCCCATTATGGCAATTGTGTTCATCTTTCCCCTGAGAGTAACATACAGCCATTGGATCTCCATAATTCTGGTATCCATCACCCATATTTGTTACCAGGGAGCCCAGCTCCAAGGCAGCATTTTTCATTGTTGTGCTACAAAGAACAGACAATATGGAGATTTTCAGAGATGATAAAATTCCTCTTTTATTTTAGTAATGAGAGTGTCTTTGGGCCAACAAGGAAACAGACAGGTGGCAGGTTCTCAAGTCTAATATAGTAAATCCATCATAACATGGCCACCTTCTCTGACCCTACTGACTACTTTCTCAGTATTATTTTCAGGAAGTCTTTTATCACTATTGACCATCTTCAGAACTGTGCTTCAATAAAATGTTAAAAACAACAACAACAACAAAAACCAACTTAATATGCCAGAGCTTTGAAGCCCAAGTCATGGGGGAGCGACTCATGTAAATAAATTTTTACATATCCCATGTATAGCTCTATTTCCTAACCCACAAGACCCACTGTTGCATCTGCTTATGGTCCCTGGCAGTACGGAAAGTAAGTGTGTATAATTTATTCACTGTGTGAGTGATTTCTTTTGTTAACAAAAATTGTATTTAACTACTTGGGTTTTGTTGATACCTCACTTTGGAAGGCAGCTATGCTCACCACTGTCTCACCAATGCTACTACTGCTGATACCTGACTTTGAATGCTAGTCTGAAGTCAAGAAGGGTAGCATGTGAGGATTTTAAAAAGTAACAAGTGCATTTTATGAGTTGCAGTCAAAGACTTTCTATCTTCCAGTTTGCCTTTAGTTGGCAGGTGACGTCTAGAGATTTTTAAAAATTGATATTTTCAAGGTAATATTAAACAAATTTTTTTTAAAAAACCTACTAGAAATCCTCAAACATACAATTGTTCTCATATAGCTCACATGTCACAACCACTACACATCCCCTTATCACATTTCCCATATGGTCCTTATTCCAATTAATCTCAGGTGAAAGCCTTAGTCACTGTGATGCCACCAGTGATGGAGACTTTTGCCATTCTACTGATGAGGAATCTTTCTCCAAAAATCTCATCATGAGATTTTTTTTTTAATTTTTAACAGTTACTTACTGTTGAGAGAGAGAGGTAGAGCATGAGTGGGGGAAGGGGCAGAGAGAGAGGGAGACACAGAATCCGAAGCAAGCTCCAGGCTCTGAGCTGTCAGCACAGAGCCCGATGCGGGGCTAGAACTCACAAACTGTGAGATCATCTGAGCTGAAGTTGGACATTTAACCGACTAAGCCACCCAGGTGCCCCTCATCATGAGATTTTCTTAATCACTACTCCTCTAACCATTTAACCTGGGTCCCTCAGAAAGCAGAGCCTGTGCCAACATTTTATATGTTACCACTTTATTAGGAAATGCAATCCCAGGAAGTGAGAATAAAAAATGAATTAAGACCATAGGAAGAGTGGCATTATCAAGCCCTAACATGACCAGGTACAATTAATTCCTCAGTCCATTGTGATAGTTTTTCAAGGAATGACATGTTATCTCAGGCCTATCTACCCATGGGGAGAAGGAAAGAAGATTTTATCAATTGCATTTCTATTTCCCGTTGGTCAGAATTTTCCCCAGGGTTATTATTATCAACTCTGCCTCTCCTATACTATACCTGTGTGGTCTCTGAGCAAGATCAACAAAAATTGGAAGCTCTATGATGCAAGTGGGAAGGTTGCATCATGGGCATTTGGAAAGGCACTGTCTGGTGCACCTGCATGAAATTGATTAGAGCTCACATGGAACAAGCAGCTGAAATAAGAGCCATAATGGAAAAACAGACAGTGAAATTGTAAATAAAATATGTTTGGTGTAGTCACCAAAATCCATTTTTATACTTTAGGAAAGGGAGGCTTACAGAAGTAAGTGGCTTGTTCAAATTCTCACATCTAGAAACATTGGAGAAAGCTGATCCATCATATGGACTCAACAGGAACTAACTTGGGCTTTACCTTCTGATAGTAGGGCTTTAGAGTACCTTGTATTTGGTCGGAGATCATCTAGGTTAGATTATGGTAAAGTGAAACCCCTGGAATTCATATTCTTAAAAAATGATTACAAAATATGCTCCAAAAAAAAAAAAAGGAAGGAGGGGAAAAGATTGTGGACTTATTTGTGACTATGTGATCAATTATGTAGATTCCTGGCTCAAGACTCTTTCAAGGACAATGAAAAGGCCCAAGTCTAAAATGAAGTTGTTAATTTTACTTTAATCTGAGAATTCTAGGAAGGATGCTATCAGTTCATTTTGATAATGAATTTGATATAATAAATCATCTCAGTCCATTGGAGATATGCGTTCTTATTTAAGGACTTCCTAAACATATCCCATTCATTAAGGGGAAAGAAATGTAGCTGAGTACTTACTATATGCTAAGCAAGGATTTCTATCCTTTCATATAACTCACACAAAAGCAGTTTCTTACTATATCTAAATTCCAATTACTTCAGGAGTAGAAAAAAAATCACTGATTTGTTTTAAATGACACCTTTCTCTTCAGCAAACCCTGAATGTGTTAGAGTCCTTGGTGTAAACTGGAACAAATGCAGAGCTGTGACCCTTCAGATTGGAAATGAGCCTAAATAAGCAATGTGCCTGCCTTAAATGAGTCCAGTAAATGCGGCTGGCACATTAGAGCCTTGGAACACGGAATTTGCAGCTGGTTGCACATGTTGATTTCAGCATAGTGCATCCACTAGGCTAACAGCAGCCTGGTGAGCTGATGCATCTCTCTTTGACAAAAAAAAAAAAAAAAAAAGCAAACAAAAAACAAAACAAAACTCAGATTATTTGAAGAACAGAAAACATTTTTGAGAAAAAAAATAGTTATGTCGCATTTACTAAGGTTTTTAGAAAACTTTTAAAAGGTATCATTTGCTCTCAAGTTTTAAATAAACATTTAATTATGGGTGCCTGTGTTGCTTAGTTGTTAAGCATCCAACTTTGGCTCAGGTCATGATTTAGTGGTTCTTGGGTTCAAACCCTGCCTGGAACTCTGTGCTGACATCTCAGAGCCTGGAGCCTGCTTCAATTCTGTGTCTCCCTCTCTCTCTCTGCCCCACCCTAGTTCATGCTCTGTCGGTCTGTCTGTCTCTCTCTCTCAAAAATAAACATTAAAAAATAATAAATAAACATTTAATTAAACTTTTCATTCTGAGATAACTGTAGACTTACATGCAATTATAATAAATAATACAGTGAGTTGGGGCATGAAGGTGGCTCAGTCAGTTAAGAATCCGACTTTGGCTCAGGTAATGGTCTCACGGTTCTTGAGTTCATGCCCCATATTGGGTGAGCTCGAGTCCTGTCTGTGGTGAGCTTGAGCCCCACTTCAGGATTTCGTCTCTCTCCGTCTCTCCCTCTCTCTCTACCCCTTGTGGGATTGTGTCTCTCTTTCTGCCTCTCACTTTCTCTCTGCCCCTCAATCATTCATGGTCTCTCTCAAAAATAAATAAATAAATAAATAAATAAATAGTACAAAGAGATCCCATATGCACTTTACTCAGTTTCCCTCAACGATAACATCTTACAAAACTGTCTTATAATATCACAGAGGATATTGTCACTGATGCAGTCAAGATACAGAAGAGTGCCATTACCACAGAGATCCCTCATGTTGCTCTTTTACTAAAACTTTCTTTCCTGAGTATCCCCTTCCCTGACACTAATATTCTCTACTCAAGTGATTTTGTTGTTTCAAGAATGTTACATAGGTGGAATCATATAGTATAGAACTTTTGGGATTGCCTTTTTTAACTCAGCATAGTTCTCTGGATATACATCCAGATCATTGCATATTACCAGTAGCTCTTCTTAGTATTTGATAATCTGTGGAGGTACCACAGATTGTTCACTCATTTGCCTGTGGAAGCACATCTGGGTTCTTTCTAGTTCTTGTCTTATGAATAAAGTTGTTACAAGCATTTGTATACAGATTTTTGTATGAACACAAATCTTTATTTCTCTGGAATCAATGAACAAGAGTGCAATTATTGGGTCATATGTTAAGTGTATAGTTTTTTGCTTTTTTTTTTTATCATCTTCCTTGCCTTTATTTATTTTTATTTGTTTAAAAGAGATAATAGGTTTTAATTTTAGTATTTTTAAAAAATGCATACTTTTAAATTAATCCTTCCTTTTTTAATGTTAGTAAAAACTCCATTTTGAAATACATATATACATGTATATATATTTATACCTACATACATGTATATGTTTTCATGTTTCAGGGTTTTTTTTGTAATAATGATTTCAGGAATAGAATTTAATGATTTATCACTTGGATATCACATCCAGTGCTCATATCAACAAGTTTCCTCCCACATGCCCCTTGCCCATTTAACCCATCCCCCCACCCAACACTCCTCCAGCAACCTTCAATTTTTGATCTGTATTTAAGAGTCTCTTATGGTTTATCTCCCTCTCTTTTTTTATATTATTTTTGCTTCCTTTCCCATATATTCATCTGTTTTGTATCTTAAATTCCACATATGAGTGAAATCATATGATATTTGTCTTTCTCTAACTTATTTCACTTAGCATAATGCTCTCTAGTTCTATCCATGTTGTTGCAAATGACAAGATTTCATTATTTTTTTAAATGCTGAGTAATATTCCATTATATATATATATATATATATATATATATATATACACACTATGCCTTTTTTATCCATTCATCAGTCATTGGACATTTGGGCTCTTACCATTCTTCAGCTATTGTCGATAGTACTGCTCTAAACATTGGGGCGCATGTGCCCCTTCAAAACAGCACTCCTGTATCCTTTGGATAAATACCTAGTAGTGCAATTTCTGGGTCGTAAGGTAGTTTTATTTTTAATTTTTTGAGGAATCTCCACACTGTTTCCAGAATGGATGCACCAGTTCACATTTCTACCAGCAGTGCAAAAGGGTTCCTCTTTCTCTGCATCTTCACCAACATCTGTTATTGTCTGAGTTGCTAATGTTAGCCATTCTGACGGATGTGAGGTGTTATCTCACTGTGGCTTTGATTTGTATTTCCCTGATGATGAGTGATGTTGAGCATTTTTTCATGTGTCTGTCAGCCATCTGGGTATCTTCCTTGGAAAAGTGTCTATTCATGTCTTTTGCCCATTCCTTCACTGGATTATTTGTTTTTTGGTGTTGAGTTTGATAAGTTATTTATAGGTTTTGGATCCTAACCCTTTATCTGATATGTCATTTGCAAATATCTTCTCCCAGTCCATCAGTTGCCTTTTAGTTTTGCTGATTGTTTCCTTCACTGTGCAAAAACCTTTTATTTTGATGAAGTCCCAATAGTTCATTTTCGCTTTTGTTTCCCTTCCCTCTGGAGACATGTAGATGTTGCTGCAGATGAGGTCAAAGAGGTTGTTGCCTGGTTTCTCCTCTAGGATTTTGATGACTTCCTGTCTTACTTTTAGTTCTTTCATTCATTTTGAGTTTATTTTTGTGTGTGGTGTAAGAAAGTGGTTCAGGTTCATTCTTCTTCATGTTGCTGTCCCGTTTTCCCAACACCATTTGCTGAAGAGATTGTCTTTTTTTCACTGGATATTCTTTCCTGCTTTGTCAAACAAAGATTAGTTGGCCATATGTTTGTGGGTCCATTTCTGAGTTCTCTATTCCTTCCATCGATCTATGTACCTGTTTTGGGGTCAGTACCATACTGGCTCGATGACTACAGCTTTGTAATACAGCTTCAAGTCTGGAATTGTGATGCCTCTAGCTTTGGTTTTCTTTTTCAGGATTGCTTTGGCTATTCGGGGTCTTTTTTGGTTCCATAGACATTTTAGGATTGTTTGTGCTAGCTCTGTGAAAAATGCTGGTGTTATTTCAATAGGGGTTGTGTGCATATTTAGCTTTTAAGGAAACTTCCAAACTGTTTTCCAGAGTGGCAGTACCATTTTACATTTCCAACAGCAATGTGTGGGTGACCTACTTTCTCTGTGTCCTTGCATCATTTAGAGTTGCCACTATTTTATATTTTAGCCATTAATGATAGATATATAGAGACATCACAGTTTGGTCTCAACAGACATGTGGTTTGCAAATATTTTCTCATACTATATAGCTTGTTTTTTCATACTCTTAACAAGATTTTCTTTTTCAGAGCAAAAGATTAGAATTTTGATAAAGTCCAGTTTATCAGTTTTTCCTTATATAGACTAAGCTTTTGGTATCAAGTCTAAGAATTATTTTCCTAGTCTTAGACCCTGATTTCTTTTCCTATTTAAAAAAAAAATAGGAGCGCCTGGGTGGCTCAGTCAATTAAGCACCTGACTCTTGGTTTCAGCTCAGGTCATGATCTCATGGTTTGTGAGTTCAAGCCAATGTGTGGCTCTGTGCTGACAGTGCAGAGCCAGCTTGGGATTCTCTTTCTCTCCCTCTTTCTTTTTTCTCTTCCCCTGCACAATCTCTCTCTCTCCCTCCCTCTCTCTCTCTCTCAAAAGTAAATAAATAAACTTAAAAAGAATAAAAAGTATAGTTTTACATCCTATTGTTAAGTCTATGGTCCATTTTAAATTAATTTATGAATAAGGTTTGAGACTGAGGTCAGTGTTCCTTTTTTTTTTTTTTTTTTGCTTACAGACATCCAATTGCTCCAGCACCATTTTCTGAAAAACCTATCTTTCTTCTATTGCTTTTGCACTTTTGTCATATTTGTGTGGGGCACATTATTGTTGGTCTATTTCTGGATTCTCTGTTCTGTTCAATTCATCTGTTATACCTATCCCTGCACAAACAGTCTTAATGCTGTAGCTATATAATATGTCTCAAAATCAGGTTGACTGATTCCTCCAATTTTATTCTTCCTTTTCAAAAATTTTTGGCTTTTCTTTTTCTTTCAATTTCTTTATATATTTATATCTAAGCATATAGATATAAAGATGGATATGCATATATAATTTTATTTATATTTTAGAATTGTCTTATCTATATCTACAAAAAATCTTGTAGGGAATTTGATAAGAATTATGTTAAATCTGAGTATTAATTTGCGGAAATTGACATCTATGTTATGTTTAGTTTTCCAATCCATCAATACAATATGCGTATGCATTTGTTTATTTAATTATTTATTTAATTTATTTTAAAATGTTTATTTATTTATTTTGAGAGAGAGTGTGCATGAGTGGGGGAGGAGCAGAGACAGAGGGAGAGAAAGAATCTCAAGCAGGCCTGTGCTGTCAGCACACAGCCCAACTTGGGACTCAGTCTCATGAAAGGTGAGATCATGACCTGAGCTGAAATCAAGAGTGAGATGTTTAATAGACTAAGCCACCCAGGTGCCCTACCCTTTCCATTTATTTAGAAATTCTTTGGTTTCTGTCATCAGCATGGTATAGTTTACATCATACAAGTCCTGCATGTGTTTGGTAAATTTACATCTAAGAGTGTCATTTTTTTTTGGTAGTAATTGTAAATGGTATTTAATTTTAATTTCAGTTTCATGTGTTTTTTGTTAGTATATAGAAATACAATTGATTTCTTATATTTACACTTAGGTGTTTAAAGCATCAATAGTCCTCATGGCAACCTTATATGTTACATACATTTATTTATTTACTTATTCTCATTTTTATTTTTTTATTTGTCAGAGAGAGAGAGAGAGAGAGCATGCACAAGTAGAGGGGAGGAGGGAGAGAGAGAATCCCAAGCAGGCTGCGCATCCTATGCAGAGCCCTATACCGGGCCTGATCTAACAACCCTGAGATCATGACCTGAGCTAAAATCCAGAGTCATTCACTTAACCAACTGAGCCACACAAGCACCCTATTACATACTTTTTTTTTTTAACATCAATTTACAGATATGGAAACTGAGTAGAAGAATGATAGAGTTACATCCCATATCACTTACTACTACTACATAATGAACTTTAAAATTTCCTGTACCTTGGGGCATCTGAGTGGCTCAGTCGATTGAGAGCCTGACTTCAGCTCAGGTCATGATCTCATGGTTCATGGGTTCAAGCTCCGCATCAGGCTCTGTGCTGATGGCTCAGAGCCTGGAGCCTGCTTTGGATTCTGTGTCTCCCTCTCTCTCTGCCCCTCCCCTGCTCGCAGTCTGTCTGTCTCTCTCTCAAAAATAAATAAACATTAAAAAATAAAATAAAATAAAATTTCCTGTGCCTTAAAACAATGATTTCTTTTCTTTTATGCATGTGCTAATCACCTGGGGATTACCTGGGAATCAATTGATCTAGGTTGGTTGGGCTAGATTAAGTTACACGCTAAATCCAGTTTTCTTCCATATTGTTTGCTTTTGACCAGGGGCCAGCAGAAGTATGTTCTCATCATATGAAAGAAGTATAAGAGGGCAAGCCTAACCATGCAAACACTTGCCAAATCTCAGCTTGTCTCATAGTTGCTCATATCTCATTGGCAAAAGCAAGGCACATGCCATAGCCCGGCAGCAGTGGGACAGAGTGATATATCCTACCTCTAGTGAGATAAAATATAACTCTGCACAGGGGATGGATACAGAGACAAGTAAAGTATTGGGGCCAATGATTCAATCTTCTACATGTGCCCAAGATCAACTGCTAGTAAGTGGCAGAGCTAAGACAGCAGACATCTGCCTGAATTCAAAGTACATTTATAATTTTTTTAAACAAATGATTATTTCCCAATCTATAGAATAAAATGATCACAGGTTGGCAGTATTTGTTGAATAGAGAAATGAATAAAGTATTCAATTCTGCGACTTGCTAAAATATACTTTAGATATGTAGATGTGTATTTAATTTTTGCAGTAGTAATACAAAATTTCTCATCCAGTAAGGAGACTTGTTAATTATTCTGCTTCATTTTTTATTCCCTCAATACCCTAAGGCCCTCTGATCATGTTGTGTTATGGGACCTGAAAGCGTAACTTCCTCATAGTCACAGTGAAGATGTTTTCAGACTTCGGTAACTAATGTTCGCTCTGACATTGTTCTGCCTTCTACTTCATACCATTCTCTAGCAAACAGCATAATCATCAAAGATCCTGTGCATTTTCATTACCTACTCATCTCCTTATGTTTTCAGAAGACCTTTCCAAAGTCTTTTTAGGAAGTTGTCTTTAATGTGTGCGTTGCTTTTACAAGCCACTTGCGTGTTTTTAACAAGTTCTGTAATTGCTCTCATATGGAGGAAATCTCTATTTAATATTCAGGAAGTGCAATTAGCACAAAAGAATGTCAGGAAGAGGGAATTGAATGACATTTCTCCAACCTGACTGTCAATTATGGACTTTTTCCAAAATGGTTGAATATCCCAGGGTTTTTTTTTTTTTTGGGGGTTTTTTTTTTTTTTTTTTTGAAGATGAAGTTGGCAGCTTTTGAGGGCAAAGTTTGTGAGAGAATCCTTGAGTGCTATGGAACTGTCTGGTGTGCACTTATATGTGGCATGGTAGAAAGCATGCACTAGGGGCCCCAGGGTGGCTCAGTAGGTTAAGCATCTAGCTTCTGATTTTGGCTCAAGTCTGATCTCACACATCGGGCTCTGCACTGAGGGCATGGAGACTGCTTGGGATTCCCTCTCTCTCTGCCTCTCCCCTGCTCACACTCCTTTACAAAATAAATAAATAAATTTCAAAAAAAGAAAAAGAAAACATGTACTAATGGTTGGGCAATATTAGGCCCTGGCATTGCCTTTAGAATATTCCAATGTGGGTTTTTCACTAGATCATTAAGAGTTAATGCAGAAAAGTCATGGAAAGCATATATGATTTGCATCTATGCATCTTTCTGTTTCTATCTCAATCAACTAAATCAATGAAGTTTTTACTAAATATGACACCAGATGAGGTAGGATGCAATCTTCTAGCCTGTAGACATCATTAAGACTATTGGTTGGTATGCCAAGATGGCCATTGAACGTATTCAAATTGATGCGGCAGGGTCTAATTTCAGCCTCATTCCTGTCTTGCCAACATTAGATCCCAAAAATTAATAGCAGCTAAGAATATAACATTTAGTGAGTTAAATTCCCTAAAAACACCTTGACAGGAAACAAAACAAAACAAAACAAAACATCCTTACTTAGTGTCTTAATGACCAAAATGGACTTTTGGTTGGTTTCACTAAGCATTTTGAACATTACTGTTAGTACTCTAGTTGCTTACTAATAGTTTTCAAATGATGTGAATATCTGACAGGAAAAGAAAGAAAATCACCCCGCCCTAAGTTCCTTTTAAAATAAGCAAGCTTATCATTTGAGAGTTTGTCTCAGGGAACTGATATTTCAAAGCTGTCACCGTAGTTTTGAGTCTCTTACTGTTTCGTCATAAGGGAAATTGGTTTTTATATTAACTGTTAAATCTGTATTACCACTCAGTTGCCATCAGTCTGAACAAAAAAAGCTTTTTATTTCCAACCTCCGCCAGTTTACACAAGTCACATTTAAACTTGCTATCCAAGCATCCACTGGGGCCATGGATTAGGCTTGTCTCAAATTAAGGGTCCCTGCCCTCTGATAGTTTATCATGTAATTGGGGAGAGTATTGCATAAAAATGTATTAAATAATAGGTAAACAAATAAAAACTCAAAGCAAGTACACTTACATAAGACCAACAAAGCAGGCTGACAAAAAAAAAAAATGTAATCTGATATCCATCATTATAACAAACAAGGAAAGTTTTATTTGTGAAACAAGTTAACCACATTCTTTAAACTTGTATATGGTGAGTGCCTATGCCTGTTCTGTGATCAAACACATAACTAAAATCTGAAAATCTCAATTACACATCTAATGAACATTATTTTATTGTTCATCATGTTTAGCCTGCATTTGGATACACATAGCAATAGACCAGCAGTGATACCAAATTTATAAACTGTAAGTAATTTCTCAATTTTTCAGCTGTGGATTATTGTTCAGTGATATGTTGCTAGTGCCTTTTTTTACACATGGAACATAGTAGGCCATCAACAAATAATTTATACATTATACAATAATTTATGCCTCATCTGAGGTAGTGTGGTTGGTTTAAACTCTAAACTCTGGTCTTAGACTGCCTGATTTTGAATTCCAATTTCAACACTTTTTAGCTTTGAGATCTCAGGAAATCTACTTAACCTTTGTAGGCCTAACTCTTTTCATCTGAAAATGAAAATCATATTTTTTACCTTATAAATGAATTAATATACAAAAAAATAGATTGGTGACTGGGGCATAATAAGCACTCAAAATATGTTAGTTATTGTTATTTAAGATTAATCACAAAAAATGTATTTTCTGCTTCTTGTGGGATTATTTTGATCACTTTCTTTTCTGAATTCTGACAATTATACATTAATTTCCTCAGCAAAAGGAAAAATACAATGATAAATTTGCAATAAGAGAACCCATATATTGAACCTTATATTCAATATAAATTATTTTGTGCATAATTATGTGTCAGAATGCCTGCAACTCCATTATCCCAAATTACAAAAAAAATGCTTTTATTCATGTTTATTTATATATTTCAATTTTCTGCCCTACTTCCTTTCTATAAAATATATTCAGGCAAATTGAAACAATAAGAACATACAAATAGTTAGCAAAATATAAACATAAGTAAAAATTCAAGATCAAAGGAAACACAAGTAAAAATACAATGGCAATAAAGACTAAAATAGGGTTTATAATTGTCTTAGTTTTACCGGTGAGTTGACATAGATATCCCTTCAAAGAGCAGTGATAAGCTTTCTAGTAAGTAGTTCCTTTTTTTTAATGTATGAAATTTATTGTCAAATTGGTTTCCATACAATACCCAGTGCTCATCCCAAAAGATGCCCTCTTCAATGACCATCACCTTCCCTCCCAACCCTCCCACCCCCCCATCAACCCTCAGTTTGTTCTCAGTTTTTAAGAGTCTCTTATGCTTTTCCTCTCTCCCACTCTGACCTCTTTTTTTTTCCTTCCCCTCCCCCATGGGTTTCTGTTAAGTTTCTCAGGATCCACATAAGAGTGAAAACATATGGTATCTGTCTTTCTCTGTTTTCTAGTAGTTCTTTTATTCATTCACAAACAGTTAAAGGGTACCTATCACGTGCAATATTGAAATAGGAAGGATAACAGTTCTCCAGGAGAAAGAATTTTCCTAACCCTGAATTCTAAAAGTGATTTGTCCCAGAAGTTACTAAAAAGAGGGCATGAGAGAAATGGAATCAGCAATATCTTCAACAACATCTTTGCTGTAAGTGAGTAATTGATTTCATATGGCATTTCTTACATTTAGTCAATAATGGCCTTCCTGTTCGAATCAAGTAGGATGAATTCAGTTTGTGGTAACCCACTAACAATGATGTAAGTAAGATTGCATGGTAAACAGTTTGAGGTGATATATTTCATTTAAAAAAACTAGTTTTTTTTTTCATATTTTACTCTACCAATCTCAGTTTGACTTCACTCTCATGCTTGTGTGCTTATAGTCAAAATGGCTGCAACAGCTCCAGGCATTACTAACAAGAAAAAAAAAAGCTAATTATTATTCATTATTATCTGCTTGAAATACATTTACATATGAAGAATGATATTTATTGTATACTCTCTAAAGGCTTTAAATACTTCTAATTTAAAGTTGATAGGCATCAGAGATCAGCATTAACGGAAATAAACAGCAGAATGTCTTACAGCATCGATATCACACTCACATTCTCTGTTTTAGCAGTAACTTTCTACACAACTGATGCAAGGTAACATATTTAATCACTGTTCAGATCTACTTCTAACAGATTTGTAGAATCTTGGCCAAAAGTACACATAAGTGCTCATCTTCCGTTATGTCTAAATATTTACAATAATGAATTAAGCTACCAAAGTATTACTTAATTTTTTTAATGTTTATTTATTTTTGAGAGAGAGAGAAAGAGGGAATGAGCTTGAGTGGGGGAGGGACAGAGAGAGAGAGGGAGACACAAAATCCAAAGCAGGGTCCAGGCTCTGAGCTGTTAGCACAAAGCCCGACACAGAGCTCAAACTCATGAACCATGAGATAATGACCTGAGCCAAAGTTGAACTCTCAATCGACTGAGCCACCCAGGTGCCCCAAGCTACCAAAGTATTAAATATTTACTATTCTATTCCCCTTCTAGGTCAGAGGACCTCTCCTCTCTGCTCTTGTAGGCTTCCTTGAGCTTATTCAAACTTATGGTACACAAAATAATTTTGTTGAACTCCCTCTTCCGGGCTGTTTTTATCATTCCTGTCAAACCTTTGTATCCACAGGGTATGTAAAACAGGAACTCAGAAACAAGGACAGATGATACCCTAGTTGTCTGCTTGCTAGCTCTATAATTGTTAGGTCCACCTTATAAAGTTTCATAATCCTTTGCAGAACCTTCTGGATTTCAGAATGATAATACATGAAAATGTTGTATTTTATATAATACTGCCAGTGGGATATAGACAGCAGCCTAAAATCAAATATGAGATTTCTCTAGTAAAAATATGAGCATTCATGCTAAGTGGGATTAATAGACTATAAATAGCCACACATCAACTGAGGTCAAGTTTCTCTGCCAAAAGCAGTTCAGGTCAGGTCAGATTTTGCCACTAAGTGAGTAATTGAAAACCAAACAAAACAAAAACTTCTGTTTCCAGAGCTTTTGACTTTCAGATTTGCATTATAAGAGATTGTGGATCTGTAGTATATCAGGTGCTTACCTATATACTTTAAATATATTTTATAATAAAAACATTACCTTTTTAAAAGATAAGGATAATTACCCATATTTTACATATGAGAAAAGTAAGTTTGAAGGAGGTTAAGTAATTTGCCAAAAGAGCTGTGGTTTAAACCCCAGTTTGCCTTATTAATCCCACAATGGTACATCAGACTGTCAATAATGTATAAAGAACCCAGGGTAGTTTCTGCAAGTTTCTAGAGAACTTTTCCCAGAATTATCATTGTGAGGCACTGAGACCAATCCCTCTGACATTGCAGCATCGTCCATATCCCCTTTAACAAAGAGGCCACAGATAAGAAAATGAGAAGTTTTAGAACATTTCTATGATATAATGTACTTCATGTCAGCATTCTTTTAAGAGAATTATGATTCACTAAAGATTCCCATGCAATGACACAAACTGTTGGATTAATGAGCAATTTATCAGTGGTTTAAGGAATATTTGCCTGTCAAATCAGATACCCATTGTACTGTAAGTATCTTCCTCTCCCCAGAATGCAAATATCTTTTTTATGATCCTGCTCGTACTCTGCTGCTTTGATTCTGTGGGTTATTTCTATTCACACCCTTAATGACTAGTCTTGAGGAATGTATATTACTAATGAAATGCACATCAGTAATGTTTAATGTGACAGAACTGAAAAGGTCATCTTCTTTCTCTTCCTCCAAACAAATAGCAAATCATCAATTGTTAGGATACAATCTTATGTTTTTAATTTGTTTGTTTGTGTTGGTTGTCATTGATTTTAATCAGTGCATTTTTAAAATGTTGATCTGAATTCTGTCCTTGGAATATACAGATGACGTTTTAGGTTCACTGGCAGTGTGACATAATTGTTCTATGATTCATATGCTCTCTCAGGACTCTTGCATGTTCATGTGGCTGAGTGATCAGTTCTAACCAGTGACGTGTGAGTGACAGTGTCAGATGTCACCATTAAACTGGTATAACAAAAAAATTACCTGTAATTCTCAAGTTTATCTTCTCCCAAGCTCTTCTGAGACTCATTTTGGTCTTTTATTTTACTCTAACATCCAGAATAATGTCTGGGACAAATAAAAATTTTTAATAAATGAACAAATCCCAGCCTCCTGATTCCCCACCTATGGGTGGTAGATACAACCTTGACCTTTCTAGCCCTGTGCTGCATCCTGAAGACTGAAAATGCCTTATGGCCAAGGAGACAGTCTATTCATTTGTGAAATGTCACCTATGGTATTCTTATTTTAAGGAAAAGGTAAAGTGAATTCCAAATTATTTGTGATTTTGGTAGATTAGAGAGTAGATTAAAAAAAGAAAGATAAAAAGAGGATAATGTCATAGTTTTCCATTTCAAGTTATTAAACCACCCTTCAGTTTCATGAGTAGAGAATTGGAAGAGAGACACTAGTTACCTCCAGATTTTATATTTGACTTTTCTCCATCATCTTTCTCTTAACCTTCCATTTCCCCTATTTTCCTTACAATAACATTAACCACCCCCTCAAATCTACTACCAGACACTTGTTTTACTCTGGTCTAAATCAACATAGTTTACAGGGGCAGTCGGTGTTTTGAGAAAGCTTTGGGAGAGGAAATTATTTCTGTTTTTTTTCTTTCCATAATATGTGGAGGTTTTGTGTGTATGTTTGTGTATGTGTGTGTACACATACGTATGTGTATGTGTGGTATTGATAGAATATAACATTACTTCTTTAGATTCAGGTTACTTTTCAAATTATATTGAACTTAGACCAAAATTGGTTTTCATTTTCTTTTTTTTTTTTTTTTTAATTTTTTTTTCAACGTTTTTTATTTATTTTTGGGACAGAGAGAGACAGAGCATGAACGGGGGAGGGGCAGAGAGAGAGGGAGACACAGAATCGGAAACATGCTCCAGGCTCCGAGCCATCAGCCCAGAGCCTGACGCGGGGCTCGAACTCACGGACCGCGAGATCGTGACCTGGCTGAAGTCGGACGCTTAACCGACTGCGCCACCCAGGCGCCCCTGGTTTTCATTTTCAAAGTCAGTGTCACCTAAGGAGAGAATGGCTTAAAGATTTGGGGCATTAGGGGAAATTATTATGGGATTAATACTTTCCCATAAATAAATCACAAAGTAGAAAATTCAGTATGAATAACCAAGACTTTACTACAATTGTGTTTTAGTAATTTATGTCCATTTAGCACTAATTATAAAAAGAATTTCTAAAGAATGAAAGCAACACATTAAATTTGGTAAGTCCAGTTTATTGGGATCGATCTTTTTAAAGGCTAAGAATCTGTGTCAATCTTTTTTGCTCTTGAAAGGATAGACTTAAAGAATTAAACCACAGGCAAAGCCATTTGGGGTCTTTGGCATAATCAAAGCTACATACATTAAGCTAGAATTTTCCTCTAAAACTATTAGCCTTATGTAAATAATTTTTGTTTAATCTTACCTTTTTAAGAAGGAAAAATTACCCTCCTCTTCCACTTTCAGACATGCATATTGACATTTAAGAGTTTTTAATAAAGATATACAATTCGGATAATTTAATTCTTTTTCTTTCAAGCTTTTGAAGCATTTTTGCCCCCACAAATGAGTGTTTTAGGTCCAGTTCAATTATTTAGACATTATATATTGGTACATTGTGCTATCTCAGAGGTATTTCTCCCGTGAAACATACATAAAATGATTGTAATTTAATTGCTTTTAAATGTTACATGATGAGGTATAAAATCATCATCTTACCTTTTTCATTTGAGTTGCTAATGATGACTGCTTTTGGTGTGTGTGTGTGTGTGTGTGTGTGTGTGTGTTTGACCATGCAACTTTTAAACCTGTTTGGGTAATAATTTAGTTATATTATGAGGATTCTGTGAATACACCATTAAATAACATAATCCTCCCCTATTTCAAATATTCCATCTCTCACATAAACTCTTAGATCTTATCCAGGGAAAAGAGCAAATGGACATACAATGAGTCAATGTTACAAGATCTTGGCTATGGTTACTATACTTGGCTATAAGAGGATCTGAGAAACTTCGTGTCCTAGTGAAGTTTCTCTTCTATATTTATTTTCTAAGTAAGGAAGAAAAAAATATTAGAATAGAAAAAGAAATAAAAATAAGTGTCTCTCTGCCTAACACAAAACTGTTGATTATTTTTTCTAACTCTTTAGGATTTTACATAATTTTTCTTATATATATATACATCCATCAAATATCTAGTCTAGTTTCTTTCCCTGGGTGGTCAGTTGATTTGATGTTTGTTTTGTTTTGTTTTGTTTTTTATTGGTCATGGACAATGTCTGTAATTTGCTACCAAATTTGAACTCCTGGCAAAAATGAATTTGGAACATCAAATGATGTTGATTAGCACCAATATATCTAAAATCCTTGAAAAAACAATTCACATAGAATGGCTGCCCATTGAATGAGTTATCTGTCAGTAGGTTGATCTTGGTAGACAAACAAGAATGACTTGAATGAGTGACTAGAAAGACCAAACTTAACACCTCTTCACAAGGCACATATTAAAATAATGATCTAAAAATAGGCTTTTGTTTATTTTTACCTAATATATCTAAACAAGCCAGGCATTTTGTTGTTGCAAATAAAGTAATTTTCATTAAATACTAATAAAATAAGTATTTCCATTTCTTCTCAAATTGCTTTCATCCATCTTTCTATTGTCATCTCTCTAACAGCATTGACTGTCGTCATCTGTTTCCATGAATATCACTTGAATCTAAAGCACCATGTTCTAGCCTTCATGTTCTTCCTCTGCCTTGAATTTTTCCTTCTCCTTTACTTCCTTTCCAATATTTCCTGTACTTTTAATACAAAGTTATAGTTTCCAGTGGCCCATGAAGTTATCTAAAAATGCTTTGGCATGTATCAACATTTTCTTTTTCTGTAGTTTGTGGTTCTTACATCCTGTACCTGATTTATTCATTCACTGGTTCCTTTTCTTTCTTTCTTTCTTTCTTTCTTTCTTTCTTTCTTTCTTTCTTCCTAGAGAAAGAAAGCACGGGCAGGGGAGAGGGGCAGAGGAAGACACAGAGAATTATAAGCAGCCTCCACACTCAGTGTGAAGCCTGACCCTGTGTTAGATCCCACGATTCTGGGATCATAACCTGAGCCAAAACCAAGAGTCAGACACTCAACCAACTGAGTCATGCAGGTGCCCCTCACTTGTTCTTTCAATAAATTGTCATTAAATTCCAAGCATTATATTGCACTTTGAGAATATAATAATGCAGAAAGATCAATTGCTGTTCTGAAAAATCTCACAGTCTAATGTCAGAAACATATGAAAATGGGCTATGAACTTCCCAACTAAACAGAAATTTCTTGAGTACAGTGATTTTTTTTATTCATCATGGTTTCATGGTATTTGTAGCACCTACAACTCTGGGGGGGGAGGGACACAGTAAGTTCTTAATAAACACTTGAAAAAATGGATGTACGAAAATATGAATGAATAAGGTGCCATGATGAAGTGCTGCTACAATAGAGAAGCTTAGATGGAAAGGAACCAGATGGGTATGAAGGGGCATAACAAAAGCATCTCACAAAAAGATATTGGACTTTGACTTGGTGCTCAAATGACAAGGGACAGGGACTAGCAGTAAAGAAGGAAGATGTTCCAAGAAATGACATTGTCTTGTCATATGGCACCTTTTAGAACTGTGAGAGATCTGGTATAATTCTCTCTAAGCCCAAACCTACCTTGCATCTCTCATGACAAACTCCCAGATCTCCCTGAACATTGAAGGTTTTGTAGTTGTTGTTGTTTATATTTAAAGCAGATCCAATTTCTTTGCTTGAAACTCATGTTGATGTCCAGTCATAAGGAGTGAGTAGCGCTGGGTTAGAAATCAGATCATTCTAGTTATAACAAAATATACCTTTAAATCACTGCATGGCCTTTGAAAGTTAACTTTTCCTCTCTATGCCTCAATTTTCACACAAATAAAGTGAAAATGTTGCAGTAGATATTCTCTGAGGTCCTTTTCATCACAGAACATTCTATGATCCTTGACTCTTAACTTCTAAAATCGCCATTTTCAATAGGCTGAACAAGAAAGAAGAAAAATACAAAGTGAAAGACATTAAGAACATATCACAGAGATAACATATTAGGATGGCTTTAGTACTGCTTTCTCAGGAAAATTGAAGGAAAACAATAGATATATATCTGGTTACGAAGAGTACAGTACTTTTGGGAGACATGTGAGGTTAGACCACAGGACCTTGAGTGTTTTGTTACTACGTAACTATTTTTCCCCTAGGAAATGTAGAAGCAGCCACTATCCCCATGTACAGGGTTTAAATAAAGGAAAGAACTTGTGTAGTTAATGAAAAATTTAAAAAAATTATAATTATTATGGTGTCTAAAAAGATCAAAACAAATGCACTTCGGAATTTAGCAACACTACGTGGATCTTTCTACTTGATTGCTTATTTACAGCTTTAAAAGGCAAGCGTCTTCACAAAGGCAGTAAGACATCTGGCCTTGAAAACAAGGGCAGTCCAGGACATGTGAAAACACTCATTCGGCATCGTAAGCAAGCTGCCACCACTGTAGTAACCAGTCTGTGTGTGTAAGAATTCTTATGATTTGCTCAGCCCTGTCTTGAGCTGCTACCATGGCAACAGACATGGATAAAAGAGGATAAACATTTGATAAAGGCAAATGGGAAAAAATCTCTACCTTCAGGGTGTAATAAATATGGTGAGTTTTGTAATGGGAAGCTTTCACTGCATGATGCTTTGGAAGGAAAATCAGTGTTAGGCAATGTGCTCATAGTGTCCAGCAAGTTACCAAAATGACCGTGGAGCTGGGGAAGGTAGTTCATTCACTCATCTATACCTGTGTCTCTGAGTAACTACTATGCTAAACACTGCTTGGAGCCTTGGCCAATATAGCTAACACACAAGCTACTGAATGCTGGCTCTTAAATGGAAAGAAAAAAAAATAGCTAATTAAAATACTAGGCAGTATGTGATAAGTGCGCAGAAGCTGTACCAAATCAAATTTGTAGATTTTAAAAGGAGCAAAACATTATTTCTACTGAGGATATTACCAGAAAAACAAAGGGAAGTTATATCTGAGTCAGACCTCGAAATATGTAAAGTCAAACCCTTTATAAAAATAATGTGCATTTAAAAATTTTTTATAATGTTTATTTATTTTTGAGAGAGAGAGAGAGAGAGAGAAAATGTGAGTGGGGGAAGAGCAGAGTGAGAGAGAGACAGAATCCAAAGCAGACTCTAGGCTACGGGCTGTCAGTACAGAGTCCGACGCGGGGTTCAAACTCAGGAGCTGCAAGATCATGACCTGAGCCGAGGTTGGATGCTTAACTGACTGAGCCATCCAGGTGTCCTCCCAAAATAATGTGCATGTTAAAAGTCATATATACTCATTAAATATAATTTCAAGAATATGGAAAAAATAAGATGACAAAACATTATGACTAGTATGTTGGTATATTTACTTCAAGTCTTCTTATACATAATAATATTTGATTATGTAGCTTATTCTGATTTCTTTCCTTGTCATTCTTCTGTAAGCATCTTCCCACATTTTTCCACAGCTTTAATGAAACTGATTTGTTATAAATGCATTATTAATAGACCCTGGAGTCTCTTCTCCATTAGTGGCTGAAGTCTCCCTGGGGGTCCAAAGGTAATAAAGAGAAGATAGAGACCAATTAGTCTTGAAGAAACTGAGAAAATTTTATTGAACTCCTAATGCCCACTGGCATGAATGGGGACAGACAATGTGACTTCTAAACCTCAGCAAAATGGACTAAAACAGTTTTCCTAATAATATATCATCTGAGTTTCAGTCAAGACTTTATTTTTTTATCTTTATTAATTCAATCCCATTATAAAAATCTATATCCCACATTATTTAGCAAGGACCATTAGAAGAGAAAAGAAGAGAAGAAGCTTTTAATTTTGTTTGGATTTTTTCATCTGATGCTCTTACTATAGCATTGTGACCATGAAAATACTGGATGCATTCCAGGACCTCTGATAATCAGATGTCCAGTACTCTGAGGTATTATGTCTACTTTGTCTAGATGGGAATCTCAGAGTCAGTATCCACATGTTTAAATATGACTGTGCCAACTTCTGATTCAAGTTAGCAATGTAAAGGCAATTTAAAGGGTCTGGTCACCAATTCCAGCGTGTGTGGGGGCAAGCGGGGGGGGGTGTTGGAAGGGGATGGGGAGGCATGTCCCACACCATCCACCAAGCACTTCTCAGACACTAGCTGCATGTCCTACAATTTAACTCAATTCTGACATGATCTAGCTGGAGGTAGGGTCACGTCCCACAGGTTTAGGGCTTATTTCTACAAGACTCTGCCTCTCTCCCACTTCAGACACCAACTACTATTCCAGGATGTCACCTGGGATTCTGACCAATCTGCTACAGGTTAGATGTTCCAACAACTCTCTCCTTGGTTTCAATTAAATTGCTAAAAGCAGCTCACAGAACTCAGAGAAAAATACAGAACTCAAAAAACCATATTTACTAGATGAACACTTTATTATAAAAGAATATAACTGAATAGCAGCCAGATGGAAAAGATGAGTAGGGTCAGGTATGGGGACAGGTATGGGGAAAAAAAAAATGTGGACTTTCCATGCTGTCTCTGAATGAACCACTCTTCCCAATTCCATGTGTTCAAGAGCCCGGAAGTTTCCAATCTTTTTCTTCTGGGTTTCTATGGTGGTATCACTACATAGACATGATTGATTAAATCACTGATCATTCATAATTGATTATATCTCTAGCTCCTCCCTCCTCTCCAGAGCTCAGAGGAATGGAACTGAAAATTCCAATCTTCCAAATGTTATTGGTTGCTTCTCTTGGCAACCAGTCTTCATCTTTAAGCGTTTCCCAAAAGTCACCTCATTCACATAGCAAGACACCTTTATGTTCTCATGACTTAAGAAATTCCAGAGGTTTAGGAAGTCTGTGCCAGAAGTGGATATGAAACCAAATATATGTTTGTTTGTTTTTTTAAGTTTTTTTTTTATTTTTGAGAGAGAGAGAGAGAGAGAGAGTGAGTGAGCCAGCATGAGTGGGGAAGGGGCAAATAGAGAGAGAGGGAGGAGAGTAAGCAGGGAAGGAGCAGAGAGAGAGAGAGAGAGCAAGCAGAGGAGGGGCAGAGAGAGAGGGAGAAAGAGAATCCTAAGCAGGCTTCACACTGTCAGAGCATAGCCTGATGCAGGGCTCAAATTCATGAACCGTGAGATCATGACCCAAGCAGAAATCAAAAGTCAGACACTTAACTGAATGAGCCACGCAGGTGCCCCAAATATGTTTCTTACTATAAATCATATTATCCCACAAGGCCACACTTATCTGCTTCAGAATCACTCTACTATATATTACACAAGAATAAGATATAGAAGTTTTACATTTGATGAAGAGAAGGAGCCCTCTGTAACTTGCACTATATAGAATGCAAAAAGAAGAGTGGTAAATGGCTACAGAGAAAGGAACCCAAGTGCTTATCAGGGAAGTACCAATGAAGAGATCACTGATTTCTCTTCTGGAATTCCTTTAGGACTTAGATATCGCAGACTCAGGAATTGCTGGTACTGCAGAGAGTAGAAATGAGACTAGGGCTAAAAACTAAGAGTTTGAATGGTTGTGTAGAATGAAGCCAGTTGGGCTCCCAGCCTTTGTTCCCTAACTTTCTAGACTTGATTTTATTTTCCTTTATGAAACTGAATCAAAGGGACTTCTGGCTTGGGCTATTAGTTATTAAAGAGGGAAAATTGAAGACTCATTTTGGCAAATGAGGATCTGAATAAAACTCTGCTTTCTGATTAGTAAGCCTTCTAGCACTTTCTCCCACACAACTCCAGAAAACCAACAGCAGGGCTGGTAAATATCAAGAAGAAGGACAGGAAGCCCTTTTCTTAAGACTTACTGATACTAGAGCACTTGGGTGGCTCAGTCAGTAGGGTGTCTGACTTCAGCTCAGGTCATGATCTCACAGTTTGTGAGTTCAAGTCCCAAATCAGTCTCTGGATTAACAGCTCAGAGCCTGGACCCTGCTGTAGATTCTGTGTCTCCCTCTCTCTGTCTTCCCTCCCTTGCTCGTGTTCTGTCTCTGTGTGTGTCTCTCTCTCAAAAATAAATAAACATTAAACATTTTTTTTTAAAGTTAACGACACTGACATGTGGAGGCTGCTGATCAAAAAGCTGCAGGCCATTGTGTAATGAATTCCTCCTGCTCCCTTGATCAGCACTGCTGAATCACACAGAGATTTCAATCCCAACTTTTTATAGTGAGTGACTCTTTTCTTGCATCTGAATGGACAGGCTACTCCCAGAAGGAAATAAAAGTGTCCCTGTGCCTCTTGGTGGACTCTCCACTTGCCTAGGATAGTGTCATAGGCAGCTCTATGTCCTAGAAACTGCAAAGTCATGCGTTCACCTGGGAGCATCCTGCTGTGTCTTCTGTTTTGTGACACCATCTTCATAAGTTCCCATTAAACAATTCACTACCTTCTTACTAGGTTAGCATTTCTCACTAAAATATATCACGATTCTGTCTTGACAATCTCATAACAGTATACATTTATTATTTAGAATATGAACATGTATATCTGAAAAAATACAAGAAGAATTAAATGTTATTGTATCTGAAGAGTGGGATGCAGTAGGAAGGAGAGGAAAGACAATTGTTTTCTTAAAAATCTCTTATAGTTTTGTGATTTTTAAAAAATAATTTGCATCTAATGCTTTCATTTGGGACAATAGGAGACAAAAAGAGAGGGAATTAGCTCAACACAGTGTAATTTAGGCTCTGCATAGAAAAGAGATTAATGAACAAGGTAACTGGGTGGCTCAGTTGGTTGAGCCTCTGACTTGATTTCAGCACAGGTCATGATCCCAGCCAAGGTCATGAGATCAAGTCCTGATCAGTTCCATGCTGAGTGTGGAGACTGCTTGGGATTCTCTCTTGTTCTCTCTCTCTCTCTCTCTCTCCCTCTGCCCCCTTCCCCAGTTCACATGCTTTCTTTCTCTATAAAATAAAAATAAATAAAGGAAAAAGAGACTAATAATAAATAAGATAGTTGTAAGTACCAGCTCAAAGGATCTCATAACCTGCTCTAAGTTCCAAAACAAAGGAGAAAGCAGTATGACTTTACCTGATGTTCTTTTCAGAGGAAAAAATTGGAATGTTAAAAATGAGTATTTACCAAATTTAAAGTCTATCTAAATTGTATGACAATAAACATTTAAGCTTTATATTCATTTTTCTGTTTTGTGAATTACTTTATTACAAATAAAGTTGCAATGAAAATTTAATGTATATATAAATCTTCTGTTTATTTGTCTTAGAGATTTTCCTTTCCCCCTACAATAATTAGGGTTATTTTTCCTTGTTAGATTTGAGAGGGAAAAATTCTGGTCATAAAAGTAACTTTGCAAACTCTTGAACCTTGTCAAATTGCTTTCTGAGAGATTTATAACAATATTCACACTTACCAGGTAACAGCTGAGATGAGAGTAGGAAAATTCTATGAGTTTGGGGACCCATAGATAGCCCATTGTGGATTATGCACATAATGGAAAATAGCAGGAAAAATAATTAGAAAGTTGTATTTGGACCAATTGAGGAAGGTTTGGCTGACACATTTTAATATATTCTGTTGGCAGTAGGGAACATTTTTTTTTAATGAGGGACAAAAAAGAGTAAAGGACAAGGACATGATCCAATTCAATAAGTATTTATGGAATTTCTGCACGATTGTATGCATCACGCAGTGCACAACATGAATAAGACATGCCCTTTGCTTCCCAGGGCTCAGAGTTTAGAGGGAATGACTAACATAATGATGAATAACTTTAAAAAACAATATTGATTCAATAAGTACTACAGAAGTTTGAGGTACCAGCCAGAACACAGGGGCAGGGTACCTAAAACTTAATGGAAGTAACTTAGGAAAACTCATAAAATGTCCACTTGAAGTTTGATCTTGAAAACTCATGACATCAGGAGATAGAGTTGAAAGTTAAGGACATCCAGGAGGAAAGAGAGTACTAATCATAAGCTGAGAATGCATACATTTCAAATATAATTTAAATTGATACGTTAAATAAATGGAGAAAAGAATAAAATTATGAAGAGAAAACAAGTGAATGTAAAATTTTACATGCTAGAAATCTTAACATAAAGAGCATCAGGGGCACCTGGGTGGCTCAGTCAGTTAAGCGTCCAACTTCAGCTCAGGTCATGATCTCACAGTTTGTGGGTTTGAGCCCCACATGGGGCTCTGCGCTGACAGCTCAGAGCCTGGAGCCTGCTTCAG
Organism: Panthera uncia; assembly: GCF_023721935.1. NCBI lineage: Eukaryota > Metazoa > Chordata > Mammalia > Carnivora > Felidae > Panthera > Panthera uncia. The sequence continues at coordinate 89,378,176 of NW_026057584.1, read as the reverse complement.
ATTCTGTGTCTCCCTCCCTCTCTGCCCCTCCCCTGCTCATGCTCTGTCTCTCTCAAAAATAATGAACATTTAAAAATTTTTTAAAAAAGGTAAAGAGCATCAAATAGAAGAGCTCTCCAAGTATTTAAAACTTTTATTCAATAAAAATAGCAACAATAAAATTTAGATCAAAACAGTAAATTGGAGCAATGTTTGCAAATCATAGGCCAAATAAAAAGCAAATAGCCTACATGTAGGAATATTTTTTATTTTAAATATTTTAAAAAATAAGGAGGGCAGAATAATTTAACAGGGGAGTAATCTGGCAAACAATACTATTGTCTGATAGTGAGAAAACATAAATTCCAATAGAGGGTATCCCATAAAACACCTTACTAATACTCCTCAAAACCATCTAGGTCATCAAAAACAGAGATAGACTGTGAATGTGCCATAGCCAAGCAAAGTCCAAGGAGACATGACAAATACATATAGTGTAGTATCTTGAACAGGATCCTGGAACACAAAAAGAGCATTAAGCAAAATTTTAAGAAATTGGGTAACTGTGGACTTCAGTCAATAATAATAATTATATAGCCATATTTCTTCATTATTTGTAAAGAATGTACCATAGTAATGTAAGATGTTATTAAGAGGGGAAAATGATTGTGGGTGGAAACTCTCTGTTCTATCTTTCTAATTTTTCTACAAATTTTTCTACAACTTCTAAAAAACAGTCTATTTTTTTAAAAGCAATAAAAAGATGAAGATCTTAATTGGAAAATTGATAACAGACATGAACAGGAAATTAATTCTAAGGAAAAAAAGCATGTTATATTTGAATAACATATTTAATTTTAGTTCTAAACATAGAAATGAAAATTAAATTTGCTTGACTTTAAGTGAAACAATAGATACCTGTCAAATATACATTAGTAAACAATGAAATTATGGGGAAACAAGGAGTCTCTTCCTTGGCTAATAAGACTGAATTCTGGAAGACAAACCAACAACTAAAATACAAAGATTGAATAATAGTCATTCCTTAGGAAAAAAAGTAATTTTTTTACATTTACTTGCATTTGTGGACTCAGATACATGTCAGTATTCATTGCCATGTTTTGTGTGATTTCAGAATATTTAAACCTACATTAATATCCAGTAATAAAGATTTGTGGGTTTTTGTGTGAAATATTCAATTAATGAATTTCCATCTATGTCTGAATGAAAATGGTTATGTGCATATATAACTATGAATCATGTGTACATTTTGTTGTTCTGAATCCATTTCCTTTTTTTTTCTTTCTAGATTAACTAAATTTTCCTGAGGAAACTACTTTTTTCTAATCTTCAAAGTTGTTGTAGGATGATGGGGGGTATTCTGCTTTTCTAACTCAAATCTCAGGGAGGAGAATCTTAAGCCTTGTGGTGAAAAATAATTATTCAGTGGCACACCTTTCATCTTTTCTTAACCAAGTGTCTGTAATCAAATTAGTTTTACAGAAACTGATTTATGTGAGTATTTCCTCAATTCTTCTAAAGATGGTACACAGCTAATACCATTCTAGATACAGAGGAGAAAAGTTAATTTATTACATATAGTGGATATTTTCTGCTACTTGGGTCCAAGTGAGAACTGCCATCTCTTCCTGTTACCCAGTCACCCTGATTTGTCAGGGTTCTATCTCTTCTGTCTATGATTCTTTACTCACTTTCACTTTTCTGAGCTCCCCATGAATACCCAGTAAATATATGTTCTATTTACTTTAGCCAGAATGTGTTTCTGTGGTTTGAAAGTAACAGAAATTGCACTTGAAAATGTGTGAATATTACTAACGGTGACGTACCTGCACAGTGGGAATTTGTAAGTATGTTCTACTCACACCACAATCTTGTGTGCTTATGAAGCTCCACATACATGGAATTTCTGTTCTTTGAATTCATGAAGTTTGCTTCGCTCTCAAGGCCTTTGTTCTTTCTGTTCAATGTGCCAGGGATACTTTCTCCTCCTTTTCTTCATAAAGAGCCTCCTTCACATTCAACTACCATCCCTCAGGAAACCTTTCTTTACCACCCTTTCGAATTATCCTTCATATCTCCCTGTCTTCCTATCCATTTGCACATTGTCCTGGATTATGTTTGACAGTCTTTAACTTTACCTGAAATTATCTTGATATTTACTTACCTTGACTATTATCTATTTTTCCCAACAGAAGATAAATAAGATCCATAAAAATGGACAATTCATAATGATTAAGGGGTCAATTCTCCAAGAAGACATAACAATTCACTATGACAGTTGGAAATTTCAATACCCCTCTATCAGTACTTGACAGATCCAGCAGGCAGAAATTCATAAGGATACGGTTGAGTTGAACAGTGCCGTCAATCAACTGATATAATTGACATTTATAGAATACTTTATAAAATATCAGCAAAATACATATTCTTTTTAGTTCATATGGAACATTCATCAAGACAGACCACATTCTGGGCCATAAAAATCACCTTAATAAATTTAAAAGAATAGAAATCATGAAAAGTATGTTCTCAGACCATAGTGGAATTAAATTGTATATCAAGAACAGAAAGGTAGCTAGAAATCCCCATACAGTTTGAAATTAAATGACATACTTCAAAATAGCACATGTGCCACAAAAGAAGTCTTAAGAGAAATTTTAAAATATTTTTAATTAAATAAAAATAAATATATAATGTATCAAAATTTGTGGGGTGGAGCAAAAGCAATGCTTAGAGGGAAATTTATGGTGAATGCATTTATATTAAACATATATATATTAGAAGTTAAGAAAGATCTAAAATTTATAACTGAAATTCCTACTTTTGGAAACCAGAAAAAGAAGAGCAAATTAAATCCAAACTAAGCAGAAGAAAAGATATAATAAAAATTTGAGTAGAAATCAATAAAATCAAAAACAAAAATCAATATAAAAAATCAATTAAACGGGGCGCCTGGGTGACTCAGTCGGTTGAATGTCTGACTTCGGCTCAGGTCATGATCTCACTGCTTGTGGGTTCGAGTCTTGCATTGGGCTCTGTGCTGACAGCTCAGAGCCTGGAGCCTGCTTCTGTTTCTGTGTCTCCCTCTCTCTCTCTTCCCCTCCCCTGCTCATGCTCTGTCTCTCTCTGTCTCAAAAATAAACATTAAAAAAAATCAATTAAACTAAAAATTGGGTCTTTGAGAAAAAAAATAAATTTGATAAGCCTCCAGTGAGCATAACAAAGAAAAAAAAAGAGATGAGACAAAGTGCTAATAACAAATGAAATAAAAGATAAATCCCTTTAGAATTAGCTCATTATATATTTGGGCAATGACTGTATCTTATCTTGTAGAATAATACTCAGCACATAGTAGCTACTCGGTAATATATGTTGTATAAAAATGAATCATCTTGATTATCTGAATTTTTTATTTTTCTGTAATAAAAATACACTAGTTTTAGAATTTAAAAAAGGTGAAAAATATTCTATTAGTTTTAAAAAAAACTTAATAGTTAACAATGCAAGTAAGAAGCAACGTTGAAACAAAGGAAAGATTAAGCAAACTGACAATTGGTAAATAGACATTTTTTTGTTTTGTTTTTTGTTTTCAGAAATGCAAAAAAATCAAGGAAATCCATGTCAAATTACCTTGATATGAATAAATTGAAAAGTGAGGCCATTGGTATTGAGATTAAAGCAATGAAGTAAATATATGAAGGAAAATCTGCAAAAAGAAAGAAAAAAAGAATAAAAGTATTTTACAGTTTTATCAGGGAAGATGCAGCTGGAAAGTAAAAAAAGTAATGTGTAAAGATGTGAATAGTAAGAAGGTAAGTTAGGGTTATTAGGCTTGCAGTAGAAAAATACACTACGAGTGCTACTCTGAGGGTGGAGATTACCAGTGTTTTCGTTAGAATATTGAGAATCTAATAATTTCTGAAATACCATTGGGTGTATCATTTAAATTATCTACATATGAGGCTCAGACAAAGTAAAAAATGGTAACCTGGGAAATGAGAGCAAGATTATAAAATTAAGAAGATATAATGAGATGAAATTTGGTTTAGTAAAAAAAAACTTACAGTAAAAGGGTAGGGTGTAATAGTTTGTGGTTACAGGAAAATTCAATCTCTTGACCACTTTTAAGTATATGTAGACTCATGAGGACATCACAACAGTACCTACAAGCAGGCAGGATGGGGAAGGTGAGGGGTTGGGATGGGGAGTTGTGGGGGGGAGTGGAACTGGCAGAGGGTCTTGCCGAGCAGACTGTTTCAGCCTCAGAGCCAGAAGGGCTCTTCTCTCTTTTCCTTACCTGGGCACACACTGTCCCAGGCATTCTCCTCAGGCAGTCAGTTGAGAGGTACAGTGTCCTTCCTTCACAGTATCCAAAAACCTTCAGAAGAGTTTAAAATTAACAGTCAGACACATAAAAGTAAATATAAAATAAACTTTTAGTGCCTCTGCAATATCCCTGGTCCCTTTATTTGGTCCTTTTGTACCATAACCACATCCCTTTACAGTCTGCTTTGGTAATATAAGTGTAGAACGGTTCAGAATTTTTACAAACGGATTTTCTTCTCTTTCTTTAAACATTATTAAAAGATTTTTTCCCCTTGAGGATTTTAAGGATTTGACTGGGAAACACACAGTTTATTTTAATTTTTGTACTGTGAAATGTAACAATTTTAAGTACAGAGTTTGATGAGTTTAGATTAATGTAAATCCCCATATAACCACCATGTTAAACAAAATATAGAGCATCTTCAAAACCCTGAAACTTCCCTTGTGCGCTTTTTTTTTTTTTTTTTATTTTTTTTTGGGGAAAGAGGGGGACAGAGCATGAACGGGGGAGGGGCAGAGAGAGAGGGAGACACAGAATCGGAAACAGGCTCCAGGCTCCGAGCCATCAGCCCAGAGCCTGACGCGGGGCTCGAACTCACGGACCGCGAGATCGTGACCTGGCTGAAGTCGGACGCTTAACCGACTGCGCCCCCCAGGCGCCCCCCCTTGTGCGCTTTTCAATTGATCTCCTTTTCTACCTGCCTTTCTCCTATTGCAAGGTACCCACTGGTCTGATTTACATCAGGATGTATTAGTTTGCTACTTCTAGAAACTTGTGTAAATGAAACCATCCACAATGTAAGAGTTCTTTCACTCAGCATAATATTTTTGTTTTTGTTTTTAAATATTTGTCCGTGTTGTTTATGTATCACTAGTTGATTCTCCTTTTTGATAATGCTTTTTTTAATTGAAGTATAGCTGATACACAATGTTATATTAGTCTCAGGTGTACAACATAGTGATTCAACAATTCTATACATTACACTGTGCTTATCACAAGTGAAGCTGCCATCTGTGACTATACATTGCTATTACAATACCATTATTGTATTGGTATTGTATTGCTAAAACAAGTTTATTCCTGATAAGTGTGTTCTATTATGAGTTTAGTATGATTTATCTTTGCACTTACCTATTGATAGACATTTGTGCTGTTTCTAATTTGGGCTTATCATAAATAAAGATTTTATGAGCATTTTTGAATGAAACTCTCTATAAAAATATGCTTTCATTTATTTTTTTGAAATATTATTTCTTAGAGAGAGAGAGAGAGAGAGAGAGAATGAGTGAGCAGGGGAGAGGGGCAGAGGGAAAGAGAGAATCTCAAGCAGGCTACGTCCTCAGCATGGAGCCGGACAGGGGGCTCAATCCCACAACCCCGGGATCATGACCTAAACTGAAATTCAGAATCAGTAACTCAACCTACTAAGCCATCCAGGCACCCCTAAAATATGCTTTCATATTTAGAGTAGAAATGCTAATAGGATAGGTATATTCTCAACTTAATAGTACTCTAAAATAAATTAACATTATATGCTCTCTGGTGGACAGAATAATGGACCTTCAAAGATGTCTGTGTCCTAATCCCCAGGATTTGTAAATATGTTACCTCATGGTGACAAAGAGATTTTGCAGATGTAATTTGGTTAAGGATTTTCGGATCCCGGATTATGCTGATGGGCCCAATATGATTCCAAGTAGTAATTCCAAGTAATGTCTTATAAGAGGAAGGGAAGAGAAACAGGTACAGGAGATATGGTAAAGAGGAGGTTAGAAGAATGCACTTTAAAGAGGAAAAGAGAAAAGAGTCATGAGCCAAAGAATGTAGGTTGTCTTTAGAAAATAGGAAAGGCAAAGAAACATATTCTTTTCTGAAACCCCCAGAAGGAACACAGTCCTGCCAATACCTTGATTTTAGCCTTCTAATCTCCATAACTATAAGAGAATAAATGTGTGTTGTTTTAAGCCAAACAGTACTTTCTCAGAGCAGCAAGAGGAAACTAATGCACTCTAATGTCAGTAATATATGATAGCTGAATTACATCCCACCAAAATTTGAAACTGTCATTCTATGTAATTTTAGCCATTCTAGTAAATACATAGTTTTATCTCACTGTAATTTTAACTTGCAACTTTAATTTTCCTAAGGACTATTAAATTTGAATATCTTCTTAGTATCTTATGAAAATTCACAAATTTTGTTTTAAGTGTCTAACACTTTTTAACTATTATTTTTATTGTGCTGTTTGCCTTTTTATTATTGAGTTGAAAGTCCCTTGTATAATCCAGATACTAGTTTTTTATGATAAATGTATTACAAATTTTTCTCTAATAGTGGTTTATATTTTTTTACTTTCTTAATGAGCAGAACATTTTATTGATGAAGTTCAATTAATCTTTAGCTTTTATGGCTAGTGCTGTTTCTGTTCTAAGGAAATATTTATTACTTCAATATAAAAATATATTTCCTATGATTTGTTGTTTTTTTTTTTTTGCTTTGAAGATTTATAGTATCAGCTATATGTTTAGGTGTATGATCCATCCAATTAAATTTTGTGTATGGTTTAATGTAAGTGTTGACACATATTATTTTTTATAAAGCTCTTTAGTTGTTCCACAACTCTTGGTTGAAAAAGAATTTCCTTTCCAAAACACCTTGGCCCTTTATTAAAAATCAATTTATTATATAAGTGTGGTTCTATTCCTGGATGCTCAGCTGGCTCAATTAATCTATTTTTGTTTATCCTTAAATTTTTAAATATTGACAGTGTATGTTATTAACTTACTTTTAGCAGCAATTTTGATGAGCAAAAAATTTTAGTTATGTAGAAGTCCAATTTATTAAGTTTTTTTCTTTATGGATACTGCTTTACTTTTTTATCTTATGTAAGTAAAGTTTTCCAGTCTAAGGTTGGAAAATACTCTTCTATTTTTTATAGAATTCCTTAGAGTTTTTTTTTTATGTAACATCTCATCATTTATAAGTAAGAGTGTTTTATTACATCCTTTCTAATCTTAATTTTTTTTCTTATTTTATTTCATTGGATAACGTCACCAGTACATGGTTGAAAAGAAATAGAGGATATATCCCTGCCTTGTTCCCAAACTCAGAAAAGCTTCAGTATTGCAGCATTCAGTGACATTTTAATTAATGTGTATGTGTGTTTTTTAAAAGAATGAGTGCATTCTTTTCTACTTCTAACAGTAGGAATGTTTTGAAGATAAATAAGTGTTGACTCCTTATCAAATCCATTTTTCTGTGTTTATCAAGATTACCATAATTATGTTCTTCTTTATCCTAGTAACATGATAAATTATATATGATTTTGAAAGTAAAATCAACTTTACATTCTTATGATAAATCACACATGGACCCAGTATATTATTTGCTTTATACATTGCTGAAATTAATTATCTAATATCTGTTGAGAATTTTTTGTATTTTATTTTAATTATTTTTGTATTATTTTTTATATTTACAAAGAATATTGGTCTGTAATTTTTATTTCTCATGATATTTTCCCATGTTTTGTTATGTAATCTGGCTTCATAAAACATGTTGAGAATAGTTCTCTCCTATGTTTTAGAAACAGTCCGTATAATTTTGGTATTTTTTTTTCTCAAATATTTGATAGAGTTCACCAATTAAAAAATTGGGGCAGGATCTGGAATTTTATTTTTGAAAGTTTAATTGTGCATTCAACTTTTTTAAATAGTTATAAAATTATTCACATTTTTAAAATGTTGTGAGTGTATATTATTTTGGTAAATTGTATTGTTCAAGGGTATTGTCTGGTCTATCTAAGTTACTGAATTTATTGGCATAAAGTATTTTATATTTTTTTATTGTCCTCTTTAAGGTTCATATAATCTGTAATGTTTTTTAATAAATCTTTTTTGTTTTTGATACAGTGAATCTTGTATATTATATCTTGTATATTGTGTATGAGTATATTTTCTTTCATCAGTATTGCTAGATGGAGTATTTTATAAATGTCAGTTAGATTGTTAATTTACAGTGCTATTTAAGTTACTGATCTTCTGCTGTTTTGATTTATTGATTATTAACAGAATGATATGGAAGTTTCCAGAATATTTGTAATTTCATCTTCGTGTTATTACTGCCAGACTTTAAAATGTTTACTATTTCCTTTTCCTTGTCAAGGCCATGTGGAGCTCTTTCTGGATCCTCACTGTGAGAACGCAGTGGAGCTCCTGGAGAAACACTTATAAAAATGTATGTCCTCCCTAAGACTGCAACTCCCAGGAATTTCTCACTCGTACACTAATGTACACTCAGCCCCCAACAAAGTCAAAAGACCATATAAGTGTTTCTCCCATTTTAGGTTTCAGCAGCTTCTTTTCCAGGTAAGCAGATTTTGGTTGCTATACTCCTCCAGTTTCTCTAGATGGAATGGGGATATTTTCCCTGTGACTTCAGTCCTCCGATAAGTCCGTGAAAAAACTGTGGTTTGTAATTTATACAATTTTTTCTTTTTGTAAGGTTAGGAATGACACGTTCCAAATATTTACTTGTCAGAGACGCAACTAGAAGTTCTTAGTTATCTTTTAAATCATATTTTTAAATGGATAAATACTTGATATTTTACATGGATGCATCCCTCTGGTGCTCTTCATTTCTTTGTATAAATTCAAATTTTCAGTTGGCATAGTTTTTTTTTTATTTTTAAAAAATTATTTGATATAGCATAGGTCAGCTTGAGATGAATTCTCTTAGCTTTTGTCTGAAAGAATTTTATATTTTTTTCATTAACTTTTCCCCTGGATGTAGAATTCCTGCTTGAGAGTTTCTGCATAGTGTCTTTTTTCAGTGCTTTTAAAATTTTCTCTTTATTATTGGTTTTCAGAAATTTTATTTCAACATGATTTTATGTGGTTTTCTTTTGTTTGTTCTGTTTACAGGTCATTGAGAGTTTTGAATTAGTAGATGTATACTTTTCATTAAATTTGTAAATTTTATTACTTTTTTAAATGTTTATTTTAAGAGAGAGTGTGCATGCATGTGTGAGTGGGGGAGAGATAAAGAGAGAGGAAGATAGAATCTCAAGCAGGCTCCCCACTCAGTGCAGAGTCTGACACAGGGCTTGATCTCATGACCAGGAGATTATGACCTGAGTCAAAATCAAGAGTCAAACACTTAATCGACTGAGCCACTCAGGCATGCCTGAAATTTTATTTTTTTAAATCCTCTCTCCTGTCTTTCTTGGATTTTGATTATACATTTGTTGGACCTGTTCATATTAGTAGATGGGTCATGTAAACTCTGTTTACTCTTGGGTTTTTTTCTGTTTGTGATTTAGCTTTTATAATTTCTATTAATAGGTCTTTAAGTTTGTTGATATTTTCTTTGGAAGTTTATTAACTCTTCTAATTCATTTTATACTTTACACACATTGTATTTTTATATTACTATGTTTTATGCTCTTTTTTAAGCTTCCGTTTCTCTCCTTATTTTTTCCTCCTTGAACATGTTTTTTTAGTAGCTGCTTTAAAAAGCCTTTTCTGTTAATTTTATATTTCTACCATGTCTACATTTTTTCCATTGACTGACTTGTTCATGTACATCTCCTTATTATTACTAGAAATTTTCTTTTGCTAGACATTGTGCATTGTGAATTCTACATTATTGAGTGATATAGTTTGTTATTATTTTTTTAATATTAGACTTGGTTCTGACAGGCAATTCAGTTATATACCAAGCAACTTGACCCTTTCAAATTATCTTTGCAATTTAGTTATGGTGAGCACAGAAAAGCTTTTAATCCAGGTCTAGTTTAGCATTACCAAAGCATGATTTTTCCAGAGTATCTACTGAGCACCCTTTATAATAAACAAGGAATGTCCACTCTGATGAATTAGAATTCAGTTTCTCCCAGCCTAGGGGAAATTGTTTAGTCTATTGCTTCCTTGTCATTCTTTTCTTGTCCTTATGGAGTTTCAGTCTGAACATCCACAGCATACAATTTAGCAATCAACTCAAAGGGAATCTTGAACAGTTTTCTTGACCTTTTTCTCAATTTAGCCACCTCATTTTCATTACTCTGAAATTTTAACCACTTTATCCTCCCTGAACTCTGATCTCTCACTCCTAAACTTAGTGAAATTTCCATACATTACTTGTATTATCCGCACAGTATTCTGAAATGTATTTCAGACAGAATGCTAGGTGAGATTTTGTCTCACTTTTCTCTTCCTTTCAGGGATCAAAGTTCTGCAATGACTATTTTCCAATGTCTGAAAGCAATTGTCTAAATATTGTGTCTAGTTTTTTAGATGTTTACAGCAATAGGCATGACTACTCCAATTACGTCAGGATGGTCAATAACAGAATTAGCATAATTATGTTGAAATTCTTGTCTGCTAATTCCAAAATCTGGGTCATTTATCTGCTTCTATTGCCTATTTTCCTCTACATCATACATTGTTATATTTTCCTGTGTATTTTCATGTCTGGTGGTTATGTGTTTTAAGTGATGTGCTAAGACGGAAGATTATTATTTCCCTCCAAATTGTGTTGAGTTTTTTTTAGCAGACTGTTACAAGTGAGTTATCTTGATTTTATGGAGACTTGAATTTAGGTTGTACTTTCTATAAGTCAATCTGTTTGTTTGTTTGTTTGTTTGTTTTCTCTTAGCCCTAAAGGAAATAGCTTAGTTCTGGAATATGGGTTCTAATTATAAGACATGGCCTTTTTGGGAATTCAGTGGGAAGTCTAACATGGTTACCAAGGCCCTCTAGTTTGGCATGAATTGAACATAAAAATCTGTCTCTCCAGCAGCCACTACAATTCAAATCTCTAGTCATATCTTCCTTTCATTAGAGTTGCTGTTTCTCCAGGACTGTATGGAATCTCATCCCGTGTGCAAATAATTCAGATGTCAGTCACAAATTTGTGTGAGTTTATGTGTGCACTTTATAGATTCTTCTTTTCCAAGGATTTCTTTCCCTTAAATTCCAGCTACAAAGACTGCCTTAAAATTTAATATCTGACTACCCAACCCAAGGGACCACAGCTTTCTGCTTGATCTTTATCTGCTGCATGCCCTGTGGACTGGAGTTTTTCCCCAAGATGATTTCACCCTCATTTATGTTCTCACTGTCTCAAGTTTTGCCTATTTTTCCCTATTTTGGTTGCTGTCCAATGCTTTATAGGTCTTGTTTTACATATATTGTCCTGAGTTTATAATTGTTTTTAGAAGAAGGGCTAGTATGATACAAGCTATACAAGCTATTACTGGAAAGGGAAGGAAATTTATTTATTTATTTATTTATTTATTTATTTGAACTGTATCAGATAATCAAATGTATGGATATATCTTATACTCCATTTGCTTTACCTTTTTCCAGACATGTAAGACTCCTGACAATGGGTACAATGGGAGACCTTTCACATTGTATTCAATGTGCAAGTCCTTTAGGCAAATATCTATTCAGGCATTGGCTTTGAGAATTTTTTAGGAAATAATGAATAATAGTAATTCAACACCATTTCTCAAGATGAGGGTGTGGTAAGTTAGTTCACAACTGGAAAAAAAAAAGGTATCTATGAGCAGACTAATGCTGTCAATCTATCTTTTTTAAGTTTACTATCTTTATTTAGTTCTTGAGCCCTGAGAATACACCCCAGGCATCGCTGATTGCAATTGGCATATTCAAAAAATAATTAGAAGACAAGTGGGATTGAGGCAGAAAAAAGGGCACAGTGGTAGAGACCATACAGGTAATCAAGGCCTAGATTATGTTAGGCCTGGTAAGATATTTAGATTGTAATAAGTGATATGAAGTCATTGGAACACTGAAAACATGACAGTGATACGACCTTATTCACATTCTTAACAAAGTATTCTGTCTGCTGTATGAACTGTATATGAATAGCATGGGAAAAAAGTTATTTTCCTTAGAAAATTATTAGTTCTATAGTAGATTTGGTCAAAGTGAGAGTGGTGAAAGACATATTATGGTTCTCCTCCACCCCCTCAAAAAACACCACAAAAAGCATGTTTCAAGGGGCTGCATTCTTTATTCTTTCTATGATCAAATGAGAGTCAAGTCAATGCATACCCTATTTTAAAAGCACCATGGCTCTGAATGCACAATAGTAATATGCATCTATTAATATATAAAGTTGTTTACCATTAACAGAACTTTGAGTAATTCTCTAGTTAAAATAAAATGGCAACAGAAAAACACAATCGTGTTATTGAAGATACAGCTTGCATTTTAAAGCTAATAACATATAATGAGACTCATGAAGATTATTCTAACAGTACCTTTGGTTCAGGAAGACAAGAAAAAGTCATCTTCTTTGTGTTGTAAAAATTATAAGGTTTCCACAGGGATGCTTTATTTTGTCAACCAGTCTTTGTGGAGAATTTCATTGACACTTGACCCTGAGAAGTCTGAATCTTGGATTTCATTTAGTTTGGTACCTAGATGGGGTAGAAACTACAGTTTGGAGACCTGACATCTTATTTTGGGATAAATGATTTTTGTAAGTGAAGGAGACAAAGGAGGAGAGACATCAAGCTTGTTCAGAAACTACTTATGGAATAGCCACTGGTTCTAAGCCCAAGAACAGTGTCTTAGGGAAATGCAAATATTAACTAAAAGAAAAATATAGTCTTAATTTCTAACCTTAAAACAAATACACACACACAAACAAAACACAGAGATTCTCCTATGTCAAAAATCCAGGTGGTTGTTCAGCACTGTATAGAAAATAAATGTTGGGGACCGATATTTTCCCCTTAGTTTTGTTCTTCAGATTTCCATCCAATATGTGGTAAACTATGCTATTTGGAATCATCATCTAATTATTGGTTTATGCAGCAGATTAGATGTTTATCTGTGAACTTTATTTCAAAGAGTTTAAACTGCAGAGTGATGAAACCCTCAGCCATTGTTAATGGTAATGACTGCCATGGGGGAAAGAAGCTGCTGAGAGGAACTTTTACAATGCTTCTCCTACAGCTTCCCTGCTGAGAGCGGAGGAAGCATTAGCTGATCCCCAGGGAGAATCTCAGATAAGCCGGTTGGGGTAAGGGTAGGCAGTGCAGGATTTTCTATCTTATCTTTTCTCTCAGATACCTCATCCAACTCCTCATCAAAATGTTCTCTTTGAACATTTCCTCACACAAAAAGGAAATGGCAGTTTCTTTCTTTGTGGGAGTAGATTTCATAACAGAGACATGGTTTGATTATTTGTCATGGGTTTTTATTCTCTAGCCTGATGGAAAAAATGTGCAAGTTTTACATTTTCATAAAACAATAGAACTGGGAGTTTTGCAAATTACATGGCAGATTTTATGTAATTTTTTCAGTTCTATTAGATACTTCTCAGCTCTATTTTTTTTTCCTTTAGAGTCCATGAAGGAGAAAAGAGAGACATTAAAAGAATACACTCAGAGCCTAATAAGGCAGTAAAATATTGGGAAATTGCCACAAAAAATGGTGTAGAGAACGCACTACAGATGATCCCCAACTTACAAGGCTTTGGCTTACAATTTTTTCACTTTACAATGATGTAAAAGCAATGTGCATTCAGTAAAAACCTCACTTCCAAGTTTGAATTTTGATCTTTTCCCCAGCTAGTGATATGCATACGATTCTCTCTCCTGACACTGGGCAACAGCAGACAACCCACAGCTCCTAGTCTGCCACATGAGCAAGAGGGTAGACAATGGATGCTCTTATCTTACACTGTCTTTTTTTTCTTTTTCTCTACACCATTCTATGCCATACAGCCATTCTGTTTTTCACTTTCAGCACAGTACTCAATAAATTGCATGAGATATTTAACCCTTTATTATAAAGTAGGCTTTGTGTGATTTTGCCCTACTGTAGGCTAATATCAGTGTTCTGAGCATGTTTTAGGTAGCCTGAGCTAAGCGAGGTCAGTAGGTTAGATGTAGTAAATGCTTTTTTGACTTATGATATTTTCAGTCTACGGTGGGTTTATCAGGATGTAATGTCACCATAAGCCATGGAAGATCTGTATATACATACAAAAAGTCTAATAAGAGAACAGAAGAGTGAAAGAAATTTTAAAAAGATATGATTTTTCTTGTTATCTGCTTTTTTATATATATGTTATTTGTTTTTGCATTTAGTTAGATATCTGTTCCCCAATTCTTTCACGTTTCTACAAGATAAGGGAGGAGAACAGCTCTTTGCTGCATGCTAAAGTGGTTATGATTTTTGGAAGGAAGTAAAGAGAAATACATCCCTTCATCCCTCTTGTTCAGATAATTTTTAATTATTGGGAAAATCAAGCAAGTAGATAAACACAAGTTTTAGGCTTCTACCTGCCATACTAACTCAAAATGTGGCCCATAGATGAGTACCATCAGTATCACCTGGGAGCTTATTAGAAATTAAGAATCTCTGGGTCCACCCCAGACCTAATGATTCAAAAGTTCTGGAGTGGACCCAGAAATCTGTTTTATCAAAGTCTCCCTGGGATTTTGATGCACTTTAAATTTTGTAAAGCTCTGTTTAGATGTGTAGGAGCCCAAGATTCTGCATTTCTAACAAGTTCCCAGGTTATGCCAGTGATACTGGTCCATATGCCATATTTGGATATTAAGGTTCTAATGGATGCATACTAACTCTGGGGTTTTACTCCCCTTTTTTTCCTCTTCCCCCCGCCCCCCATTATTGGTTTCCTACTCCACATCACTGTGTCCTCATTCCATATATGTGCAGCTAGTTTATTGAACGACTGGAAGCCAGCAGGCTACAAATATAAAATAGTTATGCTTTTTCATTAACTGCTGCCTTCAGATAAGCTCTTCTGACTCTCTCTTTCCTGGATCCATAATGGCATTCTGGCTAGCCACTGTAACTTTCTAGCCATTTTCAGCTATTAAAATGACCACTTCAAGACTACTTAAAATTTCATTGTCATCTCTCACCCTCCCAGCTCATACTTGACCTGTATCTTGGGTCCAATGTTTAGGAGAATGAATTTGATTGTCCATTCCATTTTCTAATTCTCTGGCATTGGAGACTAGGATGAGAAAATAGGCAAAATGGACTCCTATAATGGGGTTCCTTTCAGTAAGGTGAAAAAATCTCTGGTCTCACGTGTCTCTGTTGAGGGCATTTTCAGAGAGGGGGGTCATTGGACTGCTGAGCCTCTCTTCTGTGCTCTTCAAAGTAACCAGGTTTCTTAGATGCTGTGGAGAGTTGCTGATGTCTTCTTCCCAGACATATGATAACATGGTCCCTTACTGCTCGACTGGTGTGGCCTATGCCAACTGGCTTCCTCAATACTTTCCTGGAGGGAAACAGACATGAGAACTCTTTGTGAACCCAATTCTAGGACATACACATCTCAGGTACACAATAATTCTCTTCTGTGCAGTGTTTTGTCATTAGAGCCTTGGATAATCTGGGGTTCCACAGCGTGGCCAGTATCCCTCTATAGAGTGAAACACCTCATCTCTCCATCTCTGACTATCTGGAGACCGCTCTGAGGTTGAGGGTATGTATATAAATTCAATGATTACTTTTTATTCTTTTTCCTGTGCCCACTCAGATTATATATATTGGTGTGGGGTCAAGAGGATGGGGTGATGGTTGAAGACAATCAAACTCATGCAACAGCTTCTTAACAAGCGTGGAGGGATTCAAGAATGTCCTTGGAAGCTCCCTATAGAGAATATGGTTACTTTATACCTGATATATAGACATTGACTGCCAGATAACTGGGACTATCCTGTTATACATATACTGTTTTCTTTCCCAATCTGCTATTAGCATATAATACTCATCTTGTCACTTATTCTGGGGATAGCCTCCACCTTTACTTAAGTTTCATTAGTTAAAGAGAAAATTATAATGGAAGGAGCCACAGTAATGAACCTTACCTTGAGGCACTGGAAATTCAGAGGACTATAAAGGAGACAGTGGCAGAAAGAATTCTGGGGGCAGAAGAAAAAACCAATTACAATCTCCCTTCTTTGGGAAATTATTCTGCTTCTAGCAGGATGAATCACTGTGCATAATTTCGGTTATACACTGTAGGAATCTACTTCCTTTTGAGCATTTATAGACAGCATGTGAGAATAGAAAACTATTAGACATTAAGTCCAATCCCTTTATTTACAATAGAAATTAAGTGTATTCATACATTAATTTAATGGGCATTTATTCAGTGGCTTCTATTGGCAAGAGACGCAATTTTAAGAGGCTTTACCCAGAAATCTTAGTGGTTAATGAATGAGTTTACCACATTGACTCTGCCTCCTTTGTGGTTTCAAGTTTACAGAATGTTCCCAGATGACACTCCATAAAATAGAGACCCTTGCTTGCAAAGCAGATATAACCAGGAAAATTAAAGAACACAACCTAAATATTATTAAGTGAATAGCTCATGTAAATTAGTCATCTAAAAAAAGCCATTTCATTTAGAAAGAATAATGGGCTTAAATTGGAGTTGATATTCATATTTCAAAATGCACCAGATTATTTCCAAATGTGCATTTATCACATCTTAGTAAGTCACATTGAGGCGCCATTTCTCACTTGATAGCATTTCTAGTACAATTGAGGAATGCTGCAGCCATTATGCAGAGCAACCCACATTACTCTTGACAGGTAGCTGTACCTTCCAGGAACCAGGGCCTTCGCTGCCCCTAAAAGTGGCCACAAGGGCGCTCACTGTGATGTAAACACCTGCCCACCATGCTGGTAATGAGAGCTTATCACACCTGGCATCCTTTTAACAGCTGTAGGGTGACCTGTCAACCATGGGCCAAATCCAGACTGATTACCATGAGGTGAAAAGTCTCAAATCCAATCAGCCATCCCATGAGCTATTCAGCCACCTGTACATGGTTAACATCTGCTGTTTGAAGTTTGTGGTTGTTTTCTTTTCAAGCGATGCATTTTTTTTCATTGACCAATATGAAAAATGGAAGGTGATGATCAATGCAGAGAAACATTATTAAAACATCTCTAACAGAGTGAAGTTCTCACTGTAAATATTGCTGCTTTTAAAGTGCACATTTGGCTAGAATATCAACTGTTCAATAATAAAGATTTTGGTAAGCATTGCATGGGAAATATTGAAGGGTAATTGAGTGTAACATAGAGTGACTGAGGAAATATTACAAAGTTATAACCATGGTCTGTATCTTAGTTTAGTCAAAAGGAAGAATTGTAATACAAGGGAAAGTAAAGAGTTGAAGATTAAATTTGTGCTAATTGAAGATACCACTGCTTCAAAGTACAGTATAATGTTGTGAGCTGACATGGCTGATGAAGGCATTTTAAGGACAAGGGTGATTTGAATTGGACCTGAAAGGGCAGATCGGACTCTGAGTGAAGCAAAAAGCGAACAGGGCTGAGCAGCAGATCGACATAAGGGAAGCTGTGGCATGAAGAATTGCTTGGTTATTTGTGGGCATGAAGAGACGGGCCTCAAGAAAAAAGCTCTTGCTCAAGAGCAGTGCAAAGACCATCTGTGTAGGGGAGGGGGTAGTTAGAGGCCTTCAAAATTAATACAACTAAACGAAAAGTCATTGTGTGCTCCCAACAAATATGATGCTTCAAGAAAGATGAATACAGAAAGGGGGTAGGGATGAAAGGGAAATCAGTGGCACACTGCTTAGTTCTTCAGTTGAGAAGGTGGTAAGCAATATTTGTAAAGCACTGTAATGTTTCCCGTCTTGTGAGCGGCCATCTAAACCTGTCTACCAAAATACTTCTAGAAGCAAAAAGATACCAGGGTATGACTTGTTCCAAATGAGCCTGGAGATATGGCTTGAAGCAGCATGTCAAAAGCATGAATACATTTAATGTCTCAGATTTTACTGTAAAAATATACCAGGTTTTTTTTCTGATCTATAATGTATCCTGGCTAATCTTTTAAAATCTGAAAGTCTCAAATAAGAATGCAAAAATTAACCCCAAAACCTTATCTTTATCATAAATTCTGTATGATAAAGCATAAACATGTTCCTTCAGGACTTGGTTTCACACCTCACCAGCATCTTACCAACTAAAGCAGGTTTGGTGGTTGATCCCTGTGTGGTAATGCCATTCTTCATAGGTGGCTACGTTATCTCAATGCATTTCCCTGGCATTGAGAAGGGAGAAACCTCTCTTGGCTCCCATGCCTCAAGCAAGCCTTAGCCGTGATATCTGTACTTAGACCAAACAAAGCAATGGGGATCTACTACTATGGATTAATTTACCTTGAACAGTGATTAGACTGGGGATGGGACAAGGGGCTATTGGCCTGTAATAATCCAGATTTTTTTTAAAGTATTTTTTTAAGTTTTTAATTTATTTTGAGAAAGAGAGAGAGAGGGAGAGGGAAGGGCTGAGAGAGGGAGAGACAGAATCCCAAGCAGCCTCTCTGCTGCCAATGCAGAGCACAATTTGGTGTTCAAAGTCACGAACCATGAAACCATGACCTGAGCCAAGATCGAGTGGGACGCTTAACCCACTGAGCCACCCAAACGCCCCAGATAATCCAGATGTTCTTAAGCACACATATGAAGTTTTGGGGAAACTAAAAACCTCTTTTGTCATTATGGTTGTCAATATTGCCTTTCTGATTCTATCCTAATTTCTTACCAGTGGCTGTCCTTTGAGTGGTCTCATACTGTTGCCCATTTCCATTTACAAATTACAACATTATATCCTCTTTATATGGTCATGTTTTTGTAACTGGGTATCTATGTTTCCTTGTTTGTCTCCTGTGCAGTCATTCCCTGTGAGAAAGCTAATTATAATTTTTTTCCCCATCAGGGAAGTGAAAATCATACTATGTGTTTTTTGCCCAAAATATATAAAGAGTCGGCATTTTTATTTTCAGTTGGTATTAAATTGATCTATGTGTGTTTTAAGGATCCTGGTGCTTGTGGTTGTGTTTTTGATCCAAGCTCATATTCCTCCGATGGACAAGTCTACTTATTTCTGCAATACTACTTGAACTCCACATTTATAACCTCTTTTATTTTAGATTATGGGATGAGAGCATGAGCACATTTTAGAGGACATTTCCAGGTCAACCTCCAAAATGTTTACATCAATTTACAGTCCATGAAACAGTGTAGGAAAGTGAGAACAGTGTAGGAAAGTGAGAACATTTTCCTAAGTGTCTCTTCACTGGATATCATTTTTTAAAAAGTTTTTGCAAACCCTAGTGGTTTGCAAAAGATACTTAATTTATATTTAACAACTGGTGAGTTTTCATGTGTTTATTTAGCATTTAAAATTCTTTTCCTATAAAAGTTTCATTAGTAGCCTTTATTACCTTTTCTAAGTGATGCTTGCCATTTTCTTTTTGGTATATCGGGCCCTACATGACTATGGGTCAAGGAGATTTTCTGTCATATGTGCCCGAAATATTTTGTTTCTGTCTATAGTTTGTTAATTTTGTGTATAGATAATTTTTGTCATATGGATTATTAAAAACTTGGCTATTTTTTAAATTTCTCCTTAATGTTGGGTCTTGGTCAGATTTGTTATCCTCGTAAAGATATTTTAAAGTCATGTGTTTTCTTCTAATTAATATTTTATTTTTTCAAGTTTATTTATTTATTTTGAGAGACAGGGAGAGAGAGGGGGAAGTGGAGGGAGAGAGAGAGAGAGAGCAGGGGAGATGCAGAGAGAGGGAGGGAGAGACAGAATCCCAAGCAGCCTCTGCACTGTCAGCACAGATCCCAATGCGGGGCTCAAGCCCACGAACGCTGAGATCATGACCTGAGGCAAAACCAGGAATCAGATGCTTAACCAACTGAGTCACCCAGACACCTCTTAATGAAAATATTATTTATTTTAAATATTTACATATTAATTCCATTTGGAATTCTTGCTCATGTATGGGCATAAAAGGGGCCCATATACAACATACACAACACTCATTGAGATATAATTAGTGAATAATTGATTGTATCAACATTCTATTGAAAAAAATAATCTCTTCTAGGAAGATTTGAGTCACCTTTATCATATCTTAAATGATCATATGTGCATAGTTCTTTTTTTATCTATTTGTCTAGACCTGGTAGAGTTTCTAATATCATTGAAGCAGATACCACTGTCTTATTGTTGACTTAATGGAAATGTTTTTATACTAGAAAAAACAAATGATATTTGATAATGATTTCATATAAATATGTCTCATAATGTTCAGAAATATTTCATTTATTTTAAGTTTATTACCAATTATGTCAAGAGTATTTGCTATATCTTATAAAGAACCTTTTAATATCTATTATATATTCAGTTTCTTCCTTTAATGTATTAAATTGGTGACAATTATTTATTTGTTTTCCCCCACCTTTATTGAGGTTTAATTGACATAGAATTCTGTGTAAGTTTAAAGTTGAAACATGTTGACTTGATACATTTATATATTGCAAAATGATCACCACCATAGCATTACCTAATACCTGTATCTTGTCACATAACTACTATTTCTTCTTTGTAGTGACAACATATAAAATCTACTCTCTTAGCAACTTTCATATATATAACAGCATTATTAGCTATAGTCACCATGCTGTACATTAGATCCCTAGACTTTGTTAATCTTATAATTGGAAGTTTGTACTTTTTGACCACCATCTCCCATTTCCCCCACTCTCCAGTCCCTGGTAACCACCATCTACTTTCTGTTTCTCTGAGTTTGGGTATTTTAGATTCCAAATATAAGTAATATCTTATATACAGTACTTGTTTTTCTGCTCTGGCTCATTTCATTTAGTATAATGCCATTGAGATTTATCCAAGTTGTTGCAAATGGCAGGATTCCTTCTTTCTCATGGCTGAATGATATCCCATTGATTATATGTACAACATTTTCTTTATCTATTTGTCTATTGATGGACACTTACGTTGTTTCCATATCTTGCCTATTGTGAATAATGCTGCAATGAATATCAGGGTGCAGTTATTCCTTCAAGACAGTGATTTTATTTTCTTTGGATATATACCCAGAAGCTGGACTGCTGGATCATATGGTAGTTCTATTTTTAATTTTTTGAGGAACCTCCATACTGTTTTCCATTGTATGCATGTATGTGTGTATAAATGATTTATATATAATTTAAACAGAATAGTTATCAAAGGAAATAGATTAATGGATGAATTTTGGCAGAACATGACTCTCCTAAAGTTGTATAAAACGTGAAATTTACTTGGGAACATGCATTTTAAAGAATAACAGTAAGAAAAGCATCCTAAAGTATTAGCTTTGTGCTTAGACTATTCCAAAAAGGAAATATCCTAAGTCATGTTTCTTTGAGATTATGTTACAGTTGCGAGCTCTATTCACTTCTAGAATGCTTGATGATACTCCTTTCCTAAATAAGCCCTCTGAAAGGAGCTAAAACTCCTTGTCCTTGTCCTGCACCTGACTGCTTGCCTTTTGTTTATAAAATCGTTTTTGCTTTAGTAATCTTATTCTGATAAGTATGACCATAGGCAGTAATCAGACTGGACTCTAACAATAGGTTGTGAATAAGACCCATTTGAAGCCAGTAGAATGGGTTTGAAGGCCCATTTTGGGATCACGATGTCCTGTCAGAAAAGAAGGGCAATTGTGCATGGTGAGAAGAGTCATGACATAGGAGGATCTCTTTTAGGGCAATACTGGGCAAGGAACATGATCATCTTGAAGCATCTCATGACAGTGATCTGGTGTTGTTGGTAAGTTGGCTTACTTATTGTCCGTTGGATCAATTTCCTTCTTCATGTAGGCTTTAAACGCCTGATTCCTGAGGTGGTAGCAGACATGATCAGGGTTATATGCTGTTTCAATTCTGTCTCTTGAGATCCTTTGTCTTACTGTAGAAAATTTCACCCAAAGAAGAATAAGACATTTTTAGAGTATGGTAGAGGGCTAGACTTTTCTCACAGGAAATTACTTTTCTCTTTTCCAATTTTCACCACTGAGTTCAAGTGCTGAAAGTGTCCCCTTGTCTTCTAGAAAGAAACTTTTACCAGGATACTAGTCCTTTGTGTTTCACTGCTTATTCTTGAGGCTTCTGGGGATTCTGAAATCCTGTAGATGGTCAAAATAACTGTGATAACCTGATTCCATTCAAATAGACCACTTTCTTCTTTTTCAAAAACAATATGCAAAGATAAATTTATGCTTTTTCCATTGGAAGGCAATTTAAAGTAAAATAATAATGTTTTTACATTCCCCTGAGAAAAAGTATATTCTTAAATGTATTTTCTCTACCTTCTCTTTTTCTTTCTTTTCCCTCTCCTCTCTTTCTGCCTTCACCTCACTTCTCTTGTTTTTTTGTGTTTTTGTTTTGTTTTTTTCTCTTCTTTTCTTTCTTTGCTATAGTTGTAATTCAGCTCCTTGGGTAAATTATGATAATATGTATATTAAAATTTAGCTAAAATTTCAAATTAATCATTGTGAAAATATATCACAACTATTTTTATGATTACTTAACCTCATTCATTGTCCTTCACTCTGAATTCCATCATATATTCATTTTCTATTTTTTCCTTAAACAAATTGGTCAGCTACGGCTGTTTTATTAATACTTTGGAAGCATTGGAATTTATTTTATTTATTAATTGGCATGCCTTTTATTCTCTATTTTCTTAATCTTTCTTTTATCTTTGCTTCTTTCTTTTATGTTTTCTTTGATTTCAGTTTGAGTTTTATGAAGTGTATTAACCTCAATGTGTAATTTATTTTTCATCCCTTAAAAAAATGATTCTAAGACTACCAGTATTCCTCTATGTACATATTAACCGATTGTCAGTGATGTAATTTTTTCAGTGTGTGTTCCTTGAACAACCTGGATGTTGTTCAAAGAGAGATGACTGGGAATCAGTTAAGAACTGCTGCTTCAGGATTTCGGAAGATAAACAATAGATGGTTTCATTAAAAAATACAATAGTTAACTAGAATAAAATCCTTATATATTTTGAGTTTAATAATGTCCATTATTTTCCAATTACTTGAAATTGCAGTTTAGATTTTTGCCTAATATTAATTTTAAGAAGTGTTAAATAATTAAAAATGGTTAAAATTTCACTTATAAGACAATTTGGTGTAATTTACCTTTATTTTTTTAAATGTTTATTTATTTGCTTTGAGAGAGATTGGAAGAGAGAATTCCAAGCAGGCTCTGTGCTTTTAGCATAAAGCCTGATTTGGGACTAGACCTTAAGTACTATGAGATTATGACCTGAGCCGATATCAAGAGTCAAACACTTAACCACCTAAGACACCCAGACACCCTTGTAATTTACCTATTATTAATTTATTAATAAATGATTAAATTATTAATTTATTTATAATAAATTTATAATAAATATAATTTATAAATTTATGATAAATTTATAATAAATAAATTTGTAATAAAGAATTTTTATTATTAATATTTTATTTGGAAAGAGAATACAAAAAGAAAAAAACTTTCTCTTCTTTTAGCAAGTATATTGTAACTAGTTTTATTTATTTAGCTAAAAATTCTATGCGTTGATATTTTCTATTCACTGTCTAGCGCCAGGGGCTATTGGAAATATTTTTCAGAAAATATTTTATAAATTCAAATATGTCATTAAAATTTTTATCTTAGAAATATATACTATAGAAACACAAATAAGGAAGGGTTCCACAGAGATGACTGATCTGGGGCATGAAGAATGAGACACTGGAAAATAGTATTTCAGGTAGAGAGATTTGTATGGATGAAATAATAATTTTTTCAAGTTTTTTTTTAATGTTTATTTATTTATTTATTTATTTATTTTTTTTATTTATTTTTGGGACAGAGAGAGACAGAGCATGAACGGGGGAGGGGCAGAGAGAGAGGGAGACACAGAATCGGAAACAGGCTCCAGGCTCCGAGCCATCAGCCCAGAGCCTGACGCGGGGCTCGAACTCACGGACCGCGAGATCGTGACCTGGCTGAAGTCGGACGCTTAACCGACTGCGCCACCCAGGCGCCCCAATGTTTATTTATTTTTGAGAGAGAGAGAGACACAGACAGAGTGCAAGTGGGAAGGGGCATAGAGAGAGGGAGACACAGAATCCAAAGCAGACTCCAGGCTCTGAGCTGTCAGCACAGAGCCCGATGTGGGGCTTGAACCCACAAACTGTGAGATCATGACCTGAGCTGAAGTCAGACGCTCAAACGACTGAGCCACTCAGGCGCCCCTCAAGTTTTTATTTAAATTCCAGTTAGTTAACATACAGTGTAATATTAGTTTCAGGTATGCAGTATAGGATTCAACACTTCCCTACATCATTCAGTGCCCATCACAGCAAGTGCACTCCTTAATCCCCATCACAATTTTGCCCATCCCCTCTGATAATGATCAGTTTGTTCTCTATAGTTAAGTCTGTTACTTGGTAGGATCAATATATGAGTGTTTGCTGAACACTAACTGTGGTGTGGCCAGAATAAGACCTACCATGTAGGATGAGTCCAGACAGTAATGAGCTCTGAATGGCACACAGAGTTTGACTTTTTGAATGTAAACTATGAGGAATCTGCAGAATATAATTAAGCATAGGAGTGACATGAAGAGATAGATTTTGAGAGAGTGAGAGAACACTAGCAATATTGCGGAAGGTGAATAGAAGGAGGGGGAGATGGAAGATGATGAGACACACTTGGCAATAAAAGGAGGTTTTAGCTATGAGAGACATTTGCTTAAGTTAGAGCACAAATGATTTGTTTGCCTTTTGGATATTAAGGATGAAGGACAGGCAAGTATTAAAATAAATTTGATTGATTACCTACTTAAGGATTATTTCTTAACACAAACATAAAAAATAGATACCATTGTCATCATTTTATGAAAGAAGATCCTAATTCTAAGAGAGTTGAGGTAAATTGTTCTGGTACACATTGCTTGTAAAAGAACTGTGGTTTCTCTCGGCAGTGTTGTGTCAAAACCTCACCACTGCAGAGGTAGGTGGCCTTGGAGTGCATGGTAATTCCTGAACCAGCTTGGGAAGTAGAGAAGAGAGATGTGCTTGATAGTGTTGGGAAGAGGGGGATATGTATTTCTACAGATAAATTCTAATCTTTAACTCTCATAAATCCAACAAAATGTTTGTGAATTGTTTTTGTTTTTTATTTCTTTTTTTGAATGCTAGTAGAAGGCAAATTGACCCTCCTCTTTATACACATAGAGTAGGAGGAAGTGAAGAAATATAAACACATTAGTTTATTTCCTCCTCTGAACTAAAATTGTCTTCATTATATGAGTTGGCATTTTCAAAAGCTTATATTTTTGTGACAGGCTTTCTACTCATTCTTTGACAAGAGTTTCTTTACCAAAGATCAAAAATTATTGTGCTCTAAATCATCACTTGCATGGTGATGAAATATACAATCTTTTTTTTTTAAGAAAATGGAGAACTCTTAAGTGAGATTGACAAAAGAAAGATTTTTTTTAACTTCTCAAATCAAAATTTAACTCTAAAAACATACCAGAAGTTATAGTTACACGCACATCACTCTGGGCTGTATCACTATGAAGTAAAAATCATTTTAGCTTGAAGCTGGTAATTCATTTTTAAGAATCCATAATTTATGACACAAAATGGTTTAATATTTATAATACTTTTAATTAACAAGAAAGCTTATCTTTCCCTTCCCCCCAACTTTTTTTGCTAGGTTTGAAAATGTTTCATTGAAAAGACATTTTGCTATACAAGAAAAGTGCACTTTCAGAGCTTTTGCCAGTGTAATTAATGTCATTGCACTTAAATTTATCAACAAGCTCAAATTCATAGAGCTTGTACTATGAAAATGGAACATTTTTTATTATCAGCCACTTCCTTGGGTAAAAAAAAAAAGAAGTGAAGAGTTATGAGTTAAATGTCCCCATATAAATTAAATGTATTTATCAAAGGGCTTGGCACAATTTAAAATTGATCTTCTGCCTTCAATATAAGCAAATAAAAAGACAAAGCAATGACACCAATGATGGGTGATGGACATTCTCTTTGATTAATGTGTTAGTGTTGGCAGTTCCATTAAAACTGTAATGGTCTCTGGTTAGAATAGGTGGTGATCTACTTTTCTTTTTTAACATTTACTTGAGAGTTTTTAACAAGGCAAACTACAAGTTAACATATTTAAGCACATTTCAAATGACCTATAACTTTATCAACAGAGCATGACTAAAGTTCTTATACCTCCAATGTTTTATCCATTTGCCTATAAAATTTCATATCATTAAAACCATAGCATGTGTACCATGTGATAATTTAATATTTTGTAATAAATTAAAACTTCATTCACATTTCTACACATTCTTCATATGTTTTAAATTCCTTTTTAGCATACG
Source organism: Panthera uncia (assembly GCF_023721935.1). Classification (NCBI taxonomy): domain Eukaryota; kingdom Metazoa; phylum Chordata; class Mammalia; order Carnivora; family Felidae; genus Panthera; species Panthera uncia. Next base: position 89,351,533 of record NW_026057584.1, on the reverse strand, counting down.
AGTAATAAAAAAAGTAAGTTTAGGAGAGGAAGAGAGCTAAACTATAAGCAAATTTGCGGACTTTGTTGCTATTGTTAAAGGATAGTTTTACTCAATGAAATATCTTTAACCTAATTGTTGGATCAATTTTATGGTTGTCACTGGTTTTGCCTAGTTTGTCAGAGCCATGACTCACATTGAAACTTTGATCTAGTGAGAATGACCCTGTTTCACCTTCAAATCAATTTTACCCATTCCCATAAAATCTTAAAATTTGTAGCCCAAAGTCAGTTTTTTCCCAACCATTTGCAACATATGTACTGTCTAATTACAGACAAGTTATATAAGATAGATTTGAGCACATGTATTTTGTGTTTGCCTAAGAAAACATGTACATTATTCTTGGAAACTTCTTGGTGAATTACTAGGGAAGTGGATTTAGTTCCTAAATATATGTGAAATCATAAAGGACTTCACGTGTCTTCACATACATATGCAATCACATACCCCTTGTGAATCTTCTTCCACCCCCACACACATGTTCCACCTTTTTTTTTTATGTTTTGTTGTTGACTCACTGGTTATTTTGTGTCATCTTAAAAAGGCTAAATTGCTTGGGAAAGTCTAGGATGTTATGGTTCATCTATTTGAGTACCTTAATACCAAGTTTGGGAAACAGTGGCCCAGATGAAATATGCAGATGGAAATTTCTCATTAAATCTCCTCATTTAAATTCATTGTTCAATTTAATATCATTTTATATTCATTAAGATTTACATAATAAATTAGACCCTGACGACCAACTTAATATTATTTCTAGTGCCATAACAATGACCCCCCACACCCACAATGCCATCAAATGTGTTCCCAAACCCTTCAATTGTCTCGTGTCATTCTCTAAAACAGATGGTCACACTTGGGGAGTAGTGATATTCATTATTCATTCTAGACAGGTTAGCAGAACATCTTCTAAATACTTAGCATTTTTCATGGCAGCATGGGAAATGCAAAGAAGATGAAATCGCTGACCTTAAGGGACATAGAAATTAGTTGAGGAGGCAAGACATATTGATAGGAACACTTATATAACCAGACAGGGCAGCAAAGTGAAGTGTCAGATCTACAAAAAACAAAAAAATAAATAAAAATTAAAAATTCTGGAGAGTCACCAAAAAAAGTATTGAGGTTCATGCATTCTAATGGAAGAAAGATCTAAGGGCTGGCTTGACCCCTATAATAATAATCACTCTGTTATGTGCTATGTAGAAACACCATGTATCTCAATCATCCGCTAACTCTATAGATCAATGATTGGCTAAGTGTGAAGATCTATCACAGTCTTGAGAGGCTTGCTGTCCCATCAGTTTATTCATTTGCTGCCACTGCAGACCCTTAGATTACTTCTAGAATAGTGAGAAGAGTATCTGACTCCTTTTGAGCTTCAAATGATAGCCTAATTATCATGTAGTGTCCTGCCTGCATTTGGTGTCTCGAGGCTCTTGCTCCAGCTACTTCCCTAGATCCTGGCTTACCCTGCTTTTCCATTAAAAACAAAATTAGTCTTTTCTTTGATCTACATCTTTGATTTGCTCTCAAGTGACTGTGGTCTCACTCTGCTCACTCTCTTCCTCTATCTGCTCAATTTACTTTGTGGCTTTTCCGAAGAACTCTGATCGATTGAGCTCAGTGACTTGATTGACTCTCAGGTTTCCATGTATTCTCTGCTCTGTGCGTAGGTCTCTATTCTTAGCTGTTCTATTCTGCAAACTCTAAATGCCTTGGTCTCTCTGGAACCTCAGCTCCATCTCCTCAACTCATGAATTCCAGTGGGCCCCGCCTGACATCTTCTCCTTGCGCTGCAGTTGGGAGGCTTTCTCTGGGCTGTAAGTTCAGGCAATAAGTAAGCTGGTTGTCATACAGGGGAGAGGGGAGGTGCTGCTTGCATGTAGTGTAAAGTGGCCAGAAATGTTGCTAAACATTCTATAATATACAGGACAGTCCCTCCCACAACAAATCATCCAGCCTGAAATGTCAATAGCATGCTGAGGTTTTAGAAACTCTAGCTTAGGCTTATGCAACAACCAGAGTTTGAGAGCAGCAATATATTTATTCAGTTTTCTTTCTCTTTCTGTACATCTTAGTTCCAAGAGCTGATTTTGTGTTTGGTTTCAGTTTAATTTCTGCATATTTTCTGTTTTATCTGAGGGAAAAGTAAGAGTACTTTCTGTTCATGGTTGAATAAAGATCACAACCAGATCTTAGAGGAAAAAGGTAACAAGAGGGGAAAATCAGCAAGATACAAAGACACAGACAGTGAAAACTTCTATTAATCCAAAGCAAAAAATTCATTAAATAATGAGATTTACCTAAATTACCATATTTTAATGCTCTGTGATGACTCTACAAGACTTACCAGGTAGTACTATGTTCATTGTGCAGATGAGGAAACAGAATTTGAGGGACTTGCCTGAGGTTATATGAGTGAGGAACAGAAGAAATAAAATTTGAACCCAGATCTGTCTGGTCCCATGCATTTGTCTAGCACTTCCCAGGCTGTGTGAAACAGCAGAGACAGGCTAATGGAAAACATCAAGCTGTTGATTGAAAATATTTCAAATTACTGTGTCACAGTTAAGATCTTTGTTGGCAGTAGGTGTTGCTCTGTTCTGACCTTGAGAAGAATGGAACGATATGGACTGGGCACTGAAAAGCCTGGAAGTAGTTTTTTTATCTCAAGGGTCTGTGCCATTCTCAGTAGAACATCTATGGGGAAATAAGCCTTATGAAGACAGCCTTTAAAAGATGGGCAAACTGTTTGAATTTAAGTCTATATTCATAGTTACAATCTGAAGAGCCACGTGACCCAAAGATGACAAATAACATTTTCAATGGCCAGTTGAAGGTGGGGAGGGTGGGATTTTATTTTTCTGTTTAGGGCTTTTTTTTCCTTCTTTTTTTTTTTAAGTTTATTTATTTATTTATTTAGAGAGAGAGAGAGAGTGGAGGGCAGAAAGAGAGGGAGAGTGAGAATCCCAAGCAGACTCCACACTGTCAGCACAGAGCCTGACACGGGGCTCCCTCACAAACTGTGAGATCATGATCTGAGCCAAAATCAAGAGTTGATCACGTAACCAACTGAGCCACCCAGGCACCCCGTTTAGGACCTTTCAATGCAGAAAAAAAATAGCCTTGTGAGTAACTGAGCTTTCATTATTCTAAATTTGATAGTTATTTGAAAAAATAAGGTTAATATGCTAAAATGAATACAAAAGGATATGCTTTGGATTGTGATATTTGTCTATTCTTTTTTTTTTTTTCTTAAATGAAATAATGGTGGTTTGGAGTGATAGAGGCGAGACACAGTCTGTGAGTGTCTTGCCTGCCCTGGTTTCATCTCATGGATTTCAGGTTCCTTGTATTTGTTTCTGGCTGACTCCTCCTTGACACCATCTGGAGCTAATGAAGTGTCCAGGTTGTGCTTGAGAGCTTTACAACCAGTCCCAGAGAGATTTTGGACTTTGCTTATGCCCTTGTGCAAAGTCTAATCTTATGTAAGACCTTGTCATTAACAGATTTATGGGGGAATATTTTTCTTCCCCCTCAAATACACTCTATAAAACCCTGCCTGCTTTATGAATTAATGAGATAGCTATTTAGAGCTGTGATGTTGGATACCTCTGTCTCCAACTGGAGTACCTTCTTTGAGTTAATTTTTGTTTCCTTTGTTGTCTGTGTGCTCCCTGGAATACCAAGACAAGATCATTTTATCCTGGTTTTAAAATAGAGAATACTTCCATATTAGAATAAATCACTTGCCAGATATAGTGGGCTGCTGTTTAACAATTTCACACGTGCTATGCTGTAGACTATAATGACACAGCCAAATATAAATCTGTATTGTTTGGTTAAAAAAGTATCACACTTGAAGGAACATCAAAGTTAAACAAAAGAACAGACAGACACCCAAACAAAGAAACAAGAACAATTAAATTTCCTATCAAAGGATATGGTCTAAGTATTGTCACTCATATGAACATGAGCTGAAATCCAGGTTATTTTCTCTGGTAACAGTCCTGTATAGTGTTCTATTTCCCAAAATCCTTTAGAATTTTAGAAAGATGGAATCCCATTCACTGATAACAAAGAGCAAATGTGAAGGGGAATGGTCATTTAAATTCAGTCTGACAGTTCTTGTGAAGATAAAATAATTTCATGTACTTGGCTAGGCAGGGAGGGGAAGTGGCAGTAAATTAATAGTGAATATATAGGTCAGTACTTTTCACACATTTTTTGATCATGAGCCACAGTTAAATATAATTTAGTATACATTTACTAATATATTCTGATTTTTTCCCTTCCTCTCCTCTCCTCTCCTCTCCTTTCCTTTCTTCTTCTTCCTTATCCCATCCCATCGCATTCCATTCCATTCCATCCTAATTTATTCTATTCTGTTTCATGTTGAAAAAGATGCTAGTAGAGTAAACAAACTATATTGATATTGTGACCCAGAAATGAATTGCAATCAATTGGTATAGATTGATTTATACACTTGCAGTTATTTTTAAGAAGCAGTTAAAAGTCAATATACTCTTGTTGCTAGCAGGTTTTTTTTTAAAACAGCATTGTTGAGGGGTGTCTGGGTGGTTCAGTTGGTTAAGTGTCTGATTTTGGCTCAGGTCATGATCTCATAGTTCATGAATTTGAGCCCCACATCAGGCTCTGCATTGACAATGCAGAGCTTGCTTGGGAGTCTCTCTCTCTATTTCTTTTTCTCTCTCCCTCTCTCTGCCCTTCCCCAACTTGTGCTTTCTCTGTCTCTTAAAATAAATAAATAAACTTAAAAAAAAGAAAACAGCACTGTTGAAATATAATGATATGCCACAAACCTCCCCTATTTAAAGTGTGTAATGAACTGGTTTTTAGTATAATCTTCAAGTTGTGCAGCCATCACCACAATTTGATTTTATAACATTTTCATCATCACCAAAAATAAATCCTTTATTTATTAAGAGTCATGCCATATCCAACTTCCTTTCCTTGTGCCAAGGCTGGCTAACCACTAATTTAGTTTCTGACCCTATAATTTGGTCTCTCGTGGACATTACCTATAAATAATCTATAGTCTTTTATAACTGGCTTTTTTTCATGTCAAATAATGTTTTCAGGATTTAACCATGTCATAGCATGTACCAGCACTTCATTCCTTTTTATTGCTAAGTAATATTTTGTTTTAACTATATGCCACATTTTCTTTATGCACTCATTAGTGGATGGACAGTTGGGCTGCTTTCAATTTTGGGTTATTATAAATAATGCTGCTAGGAACAATCATGTCCATCTCTGTGTGTGTGAACATGTCTTTTTTTCCTCTTGAGTATATACCTAGAAGTGAAGTTTCTAGGTCATATAGTAACTCTTTGTTTAACATTTTGAGCAGCTGCCAGACTGTTCTCCAATGCGGCTGTCCCTTTTACATTCTTACCAGCAATGTCTGAGTGCTCCAGTTTCTCCACCATTTTGTCAACATTTATTATTGTCCATCTTCTTTATTGTAGCCATCCTTGTAGAGTTGTATTGACGTTGTGGTTTTGGTTTGCAATTTTTCTAATGACTAGTTATGCTAAACCTGTTTTCACACATTTTCATGTGATTATTGGTCATTGGTACATCCTTGGATAAATGGCTATTCAGATACATAACCTATTTTTTAAAATGGATCATTTGTCTTTTTATTACTGAGTTGAGGAGCTATTTGCATATTCTGAATACAAGTTCCTCATCAGATATGATTTATAAATGTTTTCTCCCATTCTTTGGATTGATTGCCTTTTCACTTTTCTAATGGTATCAAATGTAGCACAAAAGATTTTAATTGTAGTAACATCCAATTTATCTCTTTTTCTTGCCATTTTTTTACTGTTTATTTATTTTCAGAGACAGAGAATGTGAGTAGGGGAGTGGCAGAGAGAGAGAGAGAAAGAGATAGAGAGAGAGAGAGAGAGAGAGAGAGAGAGAATCCCAAGTAGGCTCCACGCTGTCAGTGCAGAGCCCAACACTGGGGTTGATCCCATCAACCATGAGATCATGACCTGTGCCAAAATCAAGAGTCAAATGCTTAACAAACTGAGCCACCCAGGTGTCCCTTGTCATTTGTATTTTTAGTGTCATATCTAATAAATGATTATCCAAAAAGATGACAGTAAAAAACTTATAACTGAGTGGAGAAAGAGTCGCAAGCTGATTAGGATAGTTGGGATTTTCCTATTCAGGGAGAGAGAAGCGGAGAGGAATGATCAGTGCTTCCAAGTAATCAGGATTGACCTCCCTTAGAAAGTAGCTAAGTCTTAAGGTGTTGAACAGAATGTTCAGATTTGACTGCAGTGTATTAAAAGAAATAACTGCTTCTTACTGTATGCAAATTTCTAGCCATGAGCCATTGCTGTCCTTAATCCGCACTAGTTTTTGTAGTTGATCTCAACTCCTCCCCCTTCATCATATTACCCTGGCTTTCAAATCTGAAATCTAGCAGTCTTGTAGCAGCTCTTTAAATAGAAGTCTTCAAACTTAGGAAGCTAAACCTATTCACTTTCAACTGTGTCAATTCATTCTCCCTTCTGGTTAATAGACGAGTCGACAAGTGGCAGGAAAACTTGTAAGAGTTCTCCTTGTATTGAATTAATCACCAAAAGCAAATGACTCAGTGAAGTCTTCCACTTTCTCATGTTCTGATACGAAAACAAATGCCGCATTAGCAAACTGTAAGCCAAAGTCAGCAGCCCAAAGGATGGTGAGGTGGCGCACTCACTGTCCGTCAAACATGATGATGCTTGGATCAGTACAGCAGTGGCACTCCTTTGTCAGAACGTCCCAAACTGTGATCTGATTAAAACGAAAAGCCTAATGAACAGATTCTATGCAGCAGCCTCCCTTCATTATTCTCTACTCACAGAACGTCACAGGCAGCATCTGGTGTCAGGAACAAATCATATTCTGACTTATATCCACACTAAACACTTTTGCAGCCATAAAACATGCTGCAAACTGGCTCAGAGGCATCCATTTTTAAACAGCTGACATTAATGATGTATAGAGAGAGAGCAAAAAAGCCGTATTTTGCCCATCTCAGTATACTATATTTTCTGGTGAAATTCTTTTGGAAGAAAAACTTGTGCATCAAACTTCCTTTTAAGAAGAAATGGCCCCTCTGGAATATGGAATGCTCTTAGAGTGATCTTTCCTTATTTAAGAGCCTGAAATGTGCCATAAGGTGAAATGCAATTATGTACCATTAACATTTTTTTGTAACTAGTAAACATCCCAAAATGTGGCCTTTATGTTTTACTGTACAAAGCTTGATTAATTAACTTGCCATGCAGCTTACTACTAGTGTTCTTAAAATATACAATGAAAAGCATGAGTGCGGAAAGACGCAAAGTGATATGAATTTTTCTCAGAAGCAAAAAAATAAAACCAAACCCACAAAAAACAATAACAAACCAACACTTCATGTATTGGGCACCAATGAACAAGCTGTGAGTTTATCTGAAAATGTGGCAATGATTTCATATGTACCCAATGTAAATGAAGTTTATCAAAAATAGAGAAATTAATTCAAAATTAGCTAAAATTATGGTAATTGTGATATTTGAGCAGTGTGTCAATAACAACCATGTAATATTGCAGAACATAAAACCAGTCCCACATATGTGTAGGACTTAGTATAAAAAGGACTATGGGGATTTCTTTATTATTTAACACTTATCTGTCTATTATACTCACAAAGTTTAGATAAAGCAAAATAAAGTTTATTTTTAAACTCAGCATTATTATCCACATCTGTAAAATCCAGTTTGCATAAAACATGACATTCAAATGTGTTATATAAGGCAACGTTAGTTTCGTGTAACAGGAAAATACCCTAAGGAAAGTTTGGTTTTTGATATAAGCACACTTCATTTGTATTCCTATATTTGTTATTCTCCATTGTACCAGATCACATGCCTTATGTAGCACAGAAGGAAAAGGATTTAAGAAATGCTCTATGGAGAATGAAATTAGCATTGCTTGGCCCAGGCTGCCTGCCTTTACAAGCCTAGAAAGATGCATTGCTGAGAAGAGAACATGCGTTTGTGGTCATAGAAACCTAAAATTAAGTTCAGATTGCCAGTGTTTTCTAGGTATGCTGTCTTAGACATGTTAGTTAACCTCTTTATGTCTTCATTTCCTCATATATTCAATGGAAATAATAATATGTAGCTTATAGCATTATTTCATGTTTTAGTCTTAGTTTATTTGAATACAAATGTTGAACCACTAAGTTGTACACTTGAAAGTAATAAAATATTGCATCTCAACTATACTTCAAAAATAAGTAAATAAGTAAGTAAATAAATAAATGGCACATAATAGGTACCCAATTTTTTACTTTTAATTTTTAGTATTTGTTTATGGCATTCATATTTTATAACCCCAAATTGAGACTCATGATCTGATTGATATCTCACAAATGGTACAAGATTTGAAATGGTGGCAGTGCCAAATTATTTTGGGTATATATTTGCTTCATATATAGCTGTAGTCCAATAAGAAATGAAATCAAATAATGTCAAATAGTTCTGATACTAATATCAGATTCTAATAATACTGGCAAAAATCTCTTTAAAAGTTTTCATTGTGAGACCATTGTTCCAGATGGACTGTTAAATGAGATAGAGGTTTTTGCATTGCATGAATATAAGGATCCCAGGGACAGAGCGGGATGGAAAAGATTCACTTTGGAGTATCAGAGGGTGGAAAACATGGTATCTACCCACTTTGTCCCCTAATGTGAGATAAAATTTGGGGGTCAAAGTTGCCAGGAAGTCTTTGATATTCAAGTCTGGAGCTCTGGGAAATATTCCTGGGAAGCCCTAAATCATGAGAGATCAACAAAAGAGATTTTCTTTTAGTTCGGATCCTTCTAAGCAGTTCTTGTGTTCTTATATATTTATTCTGTTATTTTATTCTTCAGATTTCTAGTCCTTTTTAAAAACCCTATTCCAATTTAAATATTCATTAATGGTTTTATCTTGTTTTATCTTATTCCTCTCTTTTTTTTCTCCTACCTTTTAGATTTTTTTTACATTATTTTTTAGGATTATGAGACTAGCCTAGCTAATTAACTTTTTATAACTATAAAGTTTTGTTTGAATTCATTTTCTTTTTTAGTCTAAACTTATTGTTCTTCTTCTTCTTCTTGTTTTTAATAATGAGGTAAGTAGAACACCTGGGCATGTTCAATTTAGCCCTAAGAGTTAAACCATATCTTGAACAACAAGACTGGTGTATTTTTCCTTCCTTCAATTATTCTTTTAGGATGCTCCTAGTCTCCTAGTCTTCCAAAGCTAAACCATTAATTCATCTCCTAATGAGATTGATAATGTAATCAAGTACCTGACCAAAATTCTCTCTGAACTAATAGTAGACTCAACCAAAACATCATTTTATGAGATTTGTTGAAAAGTTTCTTAATTCTCACATATTAAAACATTTAGTCATTTACACAGAGCTATGGGATTAGATCCAGTTTGTACCCAGTGGAATTACCCATTGTTCTTTAATACATGAAAACAGATGGCTGCACAATTGAGCAATGATTCAAAGGTAGATTTCTATTCAGGAAAATTCATTATAATTTTAGAACTCATTGCATTATAATAAACAATGACTTTGACAGAACTTCTAATAAGAAATGATAAGGAATTATCACGACCACTGAATTAGGGGGACCTGGGTGGCTCAGTCAGTTAAGCATCTGACTCTCGATCTCGGCTCAGGTCATGATCTTAAGGTTCATGGAGCCTTCTTGTGATTCGCCCTCTCCCTGTCTCTCTGCCCTTCCCCATGCTCTCTTTCTCTCTCTTTTTCTCTCTGTCTCTTTCAAAGAAAACAAAAAACAAAAAAACAAAAACTACTGAATTAAAATTAAGGTCTTCTAAGTTATGATTTCAGAATGTGAGGAACTTGTTAAAATGTATGTTTTTGGTGTCTACTTCAGATAGTTTATTTGGCCTTAATGCCCAGGAAACTGAATATTTAATAAAAAAAAAAAAAAAAAACAAAACATGTCTCTGTGAATCCAAAGTAGGTGGTTCACAGACTGAAATTTAAGAAACACAGCCTGTAACACCGAAGGGAATTTTTCAATCTCCTTTCCCTAATTCTGAGCATCATGGAGATTTTATCCAGGTCAGAGATTTTGACAAGTGGAGTTTGTAAAAAAAAAAAAAGAGGCAGCCAGTTAGTTATCTAAGCAAAATGTCGCCTGGATTTGTCCCACAGGCTGCCATTCAGCTGTATTTGATTCTATCTATTGATCAACAAGACCTGTTGTTTTCCTCTTGGATTCACATAGCGAACACTGAGGAGAAGCCCTTGGGGAAACAATAGTCCCAGTCCAGATTGTCTATGAGCAAAGCTTTGGCAGTGACTTAATCAAGCCTGGCATCTAAATCCCCAGAAATCATCAGATGAGCCAATGAATACAAACACTATTTGAAAGACAGAAGTTAAATTGGGAGCAAACAACTCTATAGCATGTTGAATATTGGTACTCCTAATACTGAACACAAGTAGTGTGTTCAGACTTTCCCGATCACTACAGTATTATTTTCCGTGGAGTCAGAAGGTGAGGAGGGCTAAACCACAAATATGATAAAATTCCTATTCTAAAAGCCATGTATCTTAGATCTGAAATGAAGTTTATTCTAAGCAGGTCTTCACATTTAGAACTCCCTCCTTCCAATTCTTGGATATAAACCTTACTTTAAGTTACTTAAATACAAGTTTCGGTCACCCTACTAAGTCATTTACTTTTGTTAGTTTCAGGTAATTCTATGAGATTTGGGTGCCTTTTTCCTCTAAATTCATAAATATTTGCATACCAGTATTTTAAAGTTGCTGCATTATAGGTAATCTTCAACAAGGCACATTTCTTTGGGAATGAGTCAGCTTGGCACCTTTCATGCTATTGCTCACATAATGACCATCACTACATTATGCTTCATGGTCAAGACGTTGATAATTATCAGACAGCACTATAAGAACGAGCATTTAACATCATCTATCATAATAATCTAGATTTATTTATAATCACATTGCCATCCAAAGTTTGTATTAATTTTGAGTTCCATTTCTTTATGCTTTGGAGGTGTTAATGAGAAAGTGTTCACCCATCCCTATGGTATGAGCCCATAGAGCATGCATTTCTTAGAGTTTATTCTGAGGAGGGACCACTGTAGCCACTTTTCTAGTTATAAAAGCGTGGAGAATCACATATATCACTTTCTTTGCCAGTGTCTCCTAGAAATGGCAGTCAATGTGTTATCATTGGTTTTCCTTTTTTTTTTTAAATGAATCTGCCTATGTATGTATGTATGTATGTATTTCTATTTTGTTAGTTTGGGGTTGGTTTCTTTTTGTCTTGAGGCACCAAGCTCTAGATGGGAAGGATTGCACTGTTTTAATCAATATTCCTTAGTTGGTAGCATAACATCTACACTGGTCCAAGAAATGCCCCACTTTTTATTTTTGATTTTTATGTGCTTTATCCCGCATTCCCAGTTCTTTCTCTTTCTTCCAACAAACATCCATTATAATATATCTAAAGTAAATGTTTCTCATCCTTTCTCTGGCTGTTACTTATATGTGTGAAATCCACAAACCATGAATAATAATACTTAATGTTTAGTCTAAGATGTTATATTAAAATGTATCCCAACACATGTTTCCTTTGGCAACTTTTGTCCTCAATATCATATTTTTTTAAATCCATGCATGTGCTATTTACAAGTCAGTTTATTATTTTAACTGTTTATATCGCATTTCATCATACTTTTGTCGATTTATCTCCTCACTAATGGAAAGGAGGCTCTTTCTTTTTCTTTTTCTTTTTTTTTTTTTTGCTATTATGATTATTGTGAATATCGTCTTATATTATTTTGAAAGTCAAAGATAATAATTAGAAGTGAAGATATTTTGTTTTGTTATTTCCAGATTATCATCTATGTAGATAATCCAAAGAATAAATGGGTAAATTTAGGTAAATAAGAATTATTTTGTAAGCAGTTTAACAGGGTAGGGCAGCTGGGTGACTCATTAGGTTCAACATCTGACTTTGGTTCCTATAATGATCTCCCGGTTCCTGAGTCCAAGCCCCACATCTGTCTCTGTGCTATCAACACAGAGCTCACTTCAGATCCTCTGTCCCCTCTCTCTTTCTGCCCCTCCCTCACTTGCACTTTCTCAAAAATAAATAAAACATTGAAAACAAAAACAACAACAAAAGTTTAACAGGGTATCTGAATACAAGATCGATATATTAAAAGTAGTAGTGATTGTATTAGTAATTCCTTTTATACTCTTTCTTTTCTGTCTTTAAATTCCACTTCCTGAGGTACCTGGGTGGCTCAGTTGGTTAAGCCTCTGACTCTTGGTTTAAGCTCAGGTTATGATATGATCTCACAGTTCCTGGGTTTGAGCCCCACACTGGGTTCTGCACTGACAGTGAGAAGCCAGCTTGGGATTCTCTCTGTCTCCTTCTCTCTCTGCTCTTCCCATGCTCGCTCTCTCTCTCTCTCTCTCTCTCTCAAAAGTAAATAAATAAATAAATAAATACTTAAAAATTTTTTAAATAAATAAATTCCACTTCTTTACCTTCTTCCTTCTAATGTTTATATTATACTTTTCATCTCACAATTCCTTTCTGATATGATACTTTGAAAAGTAATACCTAAATCCAAATTTGGCTTTGTCTACTGTTTAGCACAACTACTGATTATTTTTTAAACTAAAATGTTATCATTTTCTCAGGGCACCTGGCTGTCTCATTCAAAGGAGTGTGCAACTCTTGTTCTTGGGGTCATGAGTTTGAGCCCCACAATGATTGTAGAGATTACTAAAAAAAATAAACTTAAAATGGTATCTTTTTCTTGTTTAAGATCTCTGAAAAGTTTGTATATTTATTATTTACTGTTGCTGACACTTCCTACCGATGTTCTGTTGATTAAGTACCTCTTCTCACTTTTCTGATATCATCAGTTTCATTTACTTTGACTCCTATTCTGGCCACTCAGTCATCTGTTTCCTTGGATATGATGTCTTGTCTGTTTTTAATTTCTTTAGGTGCTGGTGTTTCTTGGATGTCTGTTGGTCTTTTCTTCATTAATGTTTACAGTTACGAAATCGTTCTGTATTTGGGGTGCCTGGGTGGCTCAGTCAATTAAATGTCTGACTTTGACTCGGGTCAGATCTCACAGTTCATGAGTTCAAGCCCTTCATTGGGCTCTCTGCTGTCAGCACAGAGCCTGCTTGGGATCCTCTGTATCCCTCTCTCTTTGCCCTTCCCCTGCTTGTGTGTTCTCTCTTTCTCCCAAGAAATAAACATTAAAAAAAATAAAGAAAGAAGTCCTTCAGTACTAAGGCCTCACCCAGGTGTCAGCAAGAGTCCCAGGCTGCTTTTCTCTTCCTGTGTCAGACCGCATTTGCCTGCAGTCTCTCGTGTCCTTAACAACACCTGTTGCTCAAGACATCCCCTTTTACTTATAGACATTTTCACATTTTCCCTTTTTATCCTCTATGTATAGTAATGTGGAGAAGAAAGACAATGAATGGAATCATCTCCCATTTGTGTTTTGATATAGGAAGAATTAATAGTGGGGTGACCATATGATTTATCATCAAACCATTCTGAAAGTTAAAGGTGACACTGTTAATAGTTAGGACTGTCATGTGCCCAATGGAACGTATGGTCTGCTTTAAGCTTTCATGGAAAAAGATTGGCTGTCAAAAATTTAATAAGTTTGTAAAAGCGTAAATCATTCTATTTAATGACTTACCATGTAACTATCTAGAATGTTTTAAAATAATCTTTTATATAAAACATGTAAACTTATGAAGTTTAATTTTAAAATGATTTAATTTTAGCAAAAACTATATATTTAATGACACTTGGAGATCGTTTTGCCTTTTACCTTTTTTGCTTTCAAATGGGGTGAATGATAAATGAGTATCATTTATGGGGTGAGTATAAATGAGTAGTGTATCAATGGCATGAGGGTGGCTTGAGGTTGGGAAAACTGCTCTTCTATCATCACAATTTCTTCTTCAGCCCTGTATTTCAAAGTTTCTCTCACATTAATTAAATCTATGGAGGAAAATGTTTTTGTTCCTCAATGATTACCAATATAGCTAATTTTCTTTATGTGCCTGTTTGGGAAGAATAAAACCATAAATTGGTATAAGAATTAAATTAGAAATGACTAATTGGGTTTTCCAAAAACCTCATGTTCTCTAAGAAGACATTAGATTTTGCTGTAAGATGCCAAATATACACCTTTGATTCTGATCAATGGTTTGTTATGAGGGTTATGCACTGTGCTCTGAAGTATACTGAGGTAGAATGGGCCACCAAATATGCCTCTTCTCCATCCCAGAACCTGTGAGTATGTTAATTTAAATGAGAAAAGTGTTTTTCAGACTTTGGAAATATTGAGATAGGCAGATGATCATGGAGCATGAGGCTGAGCCTCCAAGGGTCCTTGTGAGAGGGGGGCAAAAGGATCAGATTCAAAGAAGGAGATATGACAATAGAAGCAGAACTCAGAGAGTGACAGAGGATTTGAAGAGGCTAAGCTGGGGACCTTGAGCATGAAAGGAATCAGTAGCCAAGGAATTGGACTCTCCCCTGGGGCCCCCAGAAAAAATGAGATCTTGCTGATACCTTGACTTTAGACCTTCTGACATGCCAAATAAATATGTGTTTTAAGACACTAAGTTTGTGGTCATTCATTACAGCAGCATTAGAAAACCAATACATGTAGCTATCCTTGGAAAACTTTCACAGAATATATTCTTTGGTCATTAGACACAAGTCCTGACAAATTATTCCCTTGTTTCTGTCACCCAAAGTGAAAGTATAATATCTGATAGGGACTTAAATACATATAAATGTATATTATAATATAATATAATATATAATTAATTATACTTTATATAAGATTTTATATTTATATATTTATTTTGTGTAGTTATAGGTTTTTATAACATTTTATAATTTATATTAAATATTCTGTATTTAATGTATTTAATATAAATATATAAAATGTCATACAAACATATACTTAATTATATATTAAATATAAATAGGTATATCATCCAGAGTCAGGTGTATTTTGGAAACTTGTTTTATGTCACTATAATTAAATTCAAACTAACCTGTGAGGCACTATTTAGTCCAATGACAGATAATTTTGTCTTCCCATTTCCATTTTTTGTT
>NW_026057584.1:89008525-89031241 GCF_023721935.1 Panthera uncia | reverse complement strand
TTTGACAGTAAATTTCATATATTAAAAAAAAAAAAAAAAAAAAAAAGAGGGAAGATTATAGCAATAAAGGTCTACTCAAGAAGCAGGAAAAATCTCAAATAAACAACCTAACTTTACACTAAAGGAGCTAGAAAAAGAACAAACAAAACCCAAAGCCAGTAGAAGGAAGAAAATAATAAAAATTGTAGCAGAAATAAATAACATAGAGATTAAAAAAACCAAAATGTAACAGATCAATGGAATTAGGCGTGGTTCTTTGACAAGATCAAAAAACTTGATAAACCTTTAGCCAGATTCATAAAGGAGAGGGGGAAATCAAATAAATAACATAAGAAATAAAGAAGGTGAAGTAAGACACCAAAGAAATACAAAGCATTATCAGAGATTATGAAAAATTACACGTCAAATTGGACAACCTAGAAGAAATGGATAAATTCCTAGAAACACATGACCTTCCAAAACTGAATCAGAAAATTTGAACAGACTGATTACTAACAATAAAATTGAATCAGAAAAACAATCAATCAAATAAACAAACAAACAAAACCTCCCAGCAAACAAGTCTAGGATCAGATGGCTTCACAGGTGAATTATACCAAACATTTAAATAGTTAATACCTATTCTTTTCAAACTATTCCAAAAAACTAGAAGAGGAATAAACGCTTCCAAATTCATTCTCA
Source organism: Panthera uncia (assembly GCF_023721935.1). Taxonomy (NCBI): domain Eukaryota; kingdom Metazoa; phylum Chordata; class Mammalia; order Carnivora; family Felidae; genus Panthera; species Panthera uncia. Next base: position 89,030,560 of record NW_026057584.1, on the reverse strand, counting down.
AAGTCCAGCATTACCCTAATACCAAAAGCAGATAATGACACTACAAAAAAAGAAAACTATAGGTCAGTATCTCTGATGAACATAGATGCAAAAATTTTCAACAAAATCCTCCAAAGAAGACATTCATATGGCTAACAGACACATGAAAAAAATGCTCCACATCACTCATCATCAGGGAAATACAAATCAAAACCACAATGAGATACCACCTCACACGTGTCAGAATGGCTAACATTAACAACTCAGGCAACAACAGATGTTGGCAAGGATACTGAGAAAGAGGACCTCTTTTGCACTGTTGGTGGGAATGCAAGCTTGAACAGCCACTCTGGAAAACAGTATGGAGGTTCCTCAAAAAACTAAAAATAGAACTACCCTACGACCCAGCAACTGCACTACTAGGCATTTATCCAAGGGATACAGGTGTGCTGTTTCAAAGGGACACGTGCACCCCCATGTTTATAGAAGCAATATCAACAATAGCCAAAGATGGAAAGAGCCCAAATGTCTATCGATGGATGAATGGATAAAGAGGATGTGGCATACACACACACACACACACACACACACACACACACACACACACACAATGGAGTATTACTCAGCAATCAAAAAGAATGAAATCTTGCCATCTGCAACTACACGGATGGAACTGGAGGGTATTATGCTAAGTGAAATTAGTCAGTCAGAGAAAGACAAAAATCATATGACTTCACTCATATGAGGACTTTAAGAGACAAAACAGATGAACATAAGGGAAGGGAAACAATAATAATATAAAAACAGGGAGGGGGACAAAACAGAAGATACTCAAATATGGAGAACAAACTGAGGGTTACAGGAGGGGTTGTGGGAAAGGGGATGGGCTAAATAGGTAAGGGGAACTAAGGAAACTACTCCTGAAATCATTGTTGCACTGTATGCTAACTAATTTGGATGTAAATTTAAAAAGAATAAAATAAAAAAATTAAAAAAATTAAAAATAAAATTCATAACAATTATATATCCAATAAATACATAAAGAGAAGCAATTCTACAAAAAAAATTTTTTTTCAACAAAATATTAGCAAACTGAATCCAACAATAAAAAAAAAATCTTTCACCATGATCAAGTGAGATTTATTCCAGGGATATAAGGTGATTCAATATTCATAAATCAATCAATGTGATGCCTCACATTAATAAGAATGGTAAAAACCATATGATCATCTCAATCAATTCAGAAAAAGGTTTTTGGCAAAGTATATCATCCATTCATGACAAAGAGTCAACAAAGTAGGTTTAGAAGGAACATACCTCAACATAATAAAGGCCATATATGAAAACCCCACAGCTAATATCATACTAGATGAATAAGATATATTCATATAGATATATGAATAGAGTTTTTCCTCTAATATCAGGTACAAGGCATGGATGTCCACTCTTACCCCTTTTATTTAATATGGTACTGGAAGTCCTAGCCACAGAGTCAGATGAGGCAGGGGCAAGGGGAAGGGAAGGGAAGGGAAGGGAAGGGAAGGGAAGGGAAGGGAAGGGAAGGAATCAGGTAAGGAGACTCCAGAAAACTATTTGAAAAACAACAAGCATTTGATTTTAAAAAATGAAAAATAGAACAAATATTTCCAAAGTATTAAGAAAATTTGTGGCTGATTGGTTATCATGGGCATAGAGCACAGTAGTCTATGATAAATCCCAGATAGTATTTGTAGGTAAACAGGAGAACGTTGATGACAATGTTTGAAGTTAGTGGATATGGGTGGAGGAACAGATAAGAGAGAGTTTATTCTTATATTATTGGTTGTAGTGAACCAAAGGGCTGGTGAAATATTGAACTAGGAAGATTTAATTAAAAAATGGAAAAATAGAATCATTGGAGAGAATTGGGGTCAAAGATCAATATATGGTATTGATCAGGATATAGCAAAAAAAAAAAAAAAAAAACCAATGTGTGCAAAGGAGTGGATTAATACAAGAAAATGGGCAAGCACTGAAACCTGGGAATACCAACGTTTAAGGACAGAATTATAGGTGGCTCAAAAGAGAAAGAGGAACATCCAGAGATCAGGGAAGCCTTGGGGAAAAAAAAAGCCAAGATGGACAATTTTTAAATAAAAACCTTCTCTTCCACTTACTTACTAATTCACCATATATTAAATAAGTATTTACTATGTGCCGGTTCTCCTGGGAATAAAGTGGTACACAAAATAAGTGTGATCTCAATTACCATGAAAGTTTAAGTTCAACAGGAAGGAACAAAAGTTTTTTAGAAAGTTGTAAAAATAAAGTACAAGTTGCATTGTGAGCTCATAGGATGAGTTTATGACCTACCTTGAGAAAGATCAGAAAGGTTTTCCAGAGGACATAACTTGTAAGTTGAAGCCTTAAAGAATCAACAATGACTAACTCAATAATAAGGAGAGTAAATTTACTCCAGGCAGATTGAGTCACAGGTATGGAACCTCAGAAGTGAGGGAGATCATGGTATGTTTAGGAAACTAAAAATTTGTATGAATGGAGAGTAGCAGGTGTGGTTAAAATGAGATTGAAGTTGTCACCTTACTTGACTTGTGAAGAATATTTGATGCTGGTGACTATTTTCTCCTTGAAACACCACCCCCCTTAGCTTCTCTAGTATCATACCATTCTCATTTTCCTTCTATCTCTCTGAACTCTTATTTTCAATTATTTTAATCATGGCTCCCTCCACTATACAGCCTTTAAATCAGTCTTGACTGTATACCACCTCTCTGCACAATCTCACCTACTCCCATCACTTTCCTTGGCATCTCCTTCACCATCATACAACTCTCCCATATATTTTACTCTACCCCAAGTTCTCTTCAGAGCTCTAGGCACAATTATCCAGCTGCCAACTTGGCATCTCCCTTCAGATATGCACCATCTCAATTTGAACATGTACAAAATGAAACTGATCTTTCGTGCCAAATCTGGTTCATAGCCACTTCTCCTCATCCTAGGAGAGGCCCAGCCATTCAATCAGACTTAAAACCCAGACAGGGTTGAGCCTTCTATTTTCCTTAACTTATACCCAAGACTAGTAGGGTCATTTATATGAAAAAGTAGTTTGAAATATTTGTTCCTCTATTTTCCTTTTCTGCCACTTTAAGCAAGATTCTTTAGTCCATCCCTAAGGAATGTTTGTTTCAGGACTAAAAGCACAATTGTATCTAAAATGATAGCTCTTTTTGTCTATGGTTAATGGCTTAATTGTGGTTTCATACTAAAAAGAAGAGAACACTATCAAGAGGGTAACCAATATGAGAGTAGATAGCCGTATGTTGGCCCTGAGGAGAAGAGCCAGGAAAGAGGTGGAATCCTATGTATGGTTAAAAAAAAAAAAAAAAAAAAAAGCAAGAGGTGAAACTCTGTGTTTGTGCAAATAAGATTGGAAAATGGGCTTTGAGAATTGAGATCAGAGGTATTTCTAAACACGTGTTTTTTTGGTATAGTTCTTGGTATACAAATTTAAGCATGCAAGAAGTAGCCTCTCAATATTACCATTCCCTTCACAAGTATCTGCACAGCCACTCACTGACAGGTTACCTCAAAGTCCAAGAGACTATGTTGTAGCTCCCATAATGAGAAAAGAAGCTTTAATCTCCAGCCCTTTGCCATCAATTCTCACATCCTAATTGTACTCAATTTTCTCAACCAGTTTTCTTTAAGGTTTTGTAAAATAAGAATAGAGTACTAGGCACCTGTAATGTGCCAAGAAATGAGGGTCTTATTCTAGGAACACTCCTGAAAATATCATCAATTAAAGTGAGTTATTGTGGTTTTGTTTTCATTTTGTGAGACTCTGCATGATAAATAGTCCTAGATGTTCTATATGAACACATTTGTTTGTGGGTGTATAAGGGGAGTTTCTTAATGCAAGAAAAGCTAGGTTATAAAAATATTTTTATCTTCTCATTTGAAGATCCATATATAATCAGTCTTGAAATATTTATATCTCCCCAGTAACTGAGTGACCCAACCATCTGTCACTGAACACAGTCCTGCAATAATAATAGGCTAATGTTAATACAGGAGGACTTGTATGTTTAAAGGTCCTTTAACTGATGCTTTATTTATACTTGAGAGTTTTGGGAAACTGAAACTCTGATTACATGTTATGTATCTTTCCTCCTCCTCTTCTTCTTTATTCTTTTACTCATATTTAAGTTTCAATAACTCAGACCTAGAATAAAGTGCAAATCTTGACCATTTCTGTCGCTATCTATGTGACTTAGAATAAGTCACCTAATTATGTGAACTTTTTTTTTTTTTTTCCTATTAAGTGGCAGACGATCTCAGGTACCTCCCTAAGTTTCACCATTTAATGATGCTATATATTTTTTCTTTAACTATTATATATATATATATTTTTTTCTCTCTAAAAGCATTATTTTGGTGTGGTGTGTATCAGAAGAGTAAGGTCTATTTAGAGGAAACTCAATCAAAGATGTTTGGTATAAGGATCATCTAAGTATTTACTAACATTTCCCTCATCTCTGTAAGAATATGACTAAGCACAGCCTTGCTCTTCAACGTGTCATCATTATTCTAGTTATCTATTGCTGCATTATAAAATATCCCAACATTAGAGGCTTAGAACAACAATAATCAAGTTGGGCAGAGCTTATTTTTCTTCTGTGTGGCAGCAGCTAGGACAACTTGACTGAGGCTGGATGATCCAACTTCAAGACTGGTCCTCATATGAGGACAAATTGGTGCTAGTTGTTGACTAGGAAATAAGTTCAGATTGTCATTTGGAGGCTTTGATTCTTCACCACATGGGTCTCTCTGGAAGTGCCTGAGATTCCTCACAATGTGGTAACAGAGTTCTAAGTATGAACATTCCAAGGAGAGTGTCTTGAGAAGCAAGTGTTTCAGGATAACCAGACAGAAACTCCAAGGCTTCTTGTGATCTTGCCTCAAAAGTCCCAGAAAGTAACATATGTTACATACATATATATATGGCTGATATGTAATCTAGTTACAAAATCAGCCACTTCAAGAGGGGGGGGGGGTTGGGGAGGCAACTCCTCTCAATGGGCAAAGTAACAAAGAATTTGTACTCATTGTTAAAAATTTATTTATTTTTAAATTTAATTTACTGCAAACTGTCTCCCTCAAGATTCTTATTAAGAACTGTTAACTAAGGCTTTTATCTTCTACTGCAGTTATACTTTCTATCTAAGGTAGACTTGGTGATATGATTAGGATTATATTTTCTGTTTCTATCGCAAGGATATAGACACAAAAATTGTTATAATTTAAAGTGATAAATTTAAAATAGGATGAGATGTACATAAAAGGCTGCAGATATACAGGAAAGGCAATTACCAACCTTGAAGGTAGAGATGCCTTCATAGAAGAACAATGAACTAATTCTTTAAGTATGAATCAGAGTATGCTGACAGGGTCACTTTACACCCATACATAGGTATACCCTACGAAGCACATGTAACTTTACTGGAAGGTCCAGAATGATCAAGTAGGAAAGGGCAAAATTCATTCTAAGCAGTGAGGACAGCATTTTCAAAGGCATACAATCATGAAACAATTAGTTGAACTCAAAGAAATGTGAGACTTTTAATTTGGTTAGACAATATTGAAAAGATTAATTTAAGGTACAAGGTCTTGAGATACTGGCCAAAGTACTGGAACAAAATATTTCTAATGTTAATTTGTAAAAGTATTTTTTTTTTGCTTTTCTTTTTTAAAGTTTTTTTTTTAACATTTATTTTTGAGAGGCAGAAACAGAGTGCGAGCGGGGGAGGGGCAGAGAGAGAGGGAGACACAGAATCTGAGGCAGGGTCCAGGTTCCATGCAGTCAGCACAGAGCCCGATGTGGGGCTCGAACTCAAACTCATGAGCCTTGAGATCATGACCTGAGCCGAAGTCAGATGCTCAACCAACTGAGTCACCCAGGTGCCCCATTGTCTCTTTGCTTTTCAGTCATTCAATCAGGTATTCAACTTAGTGCTTTATTGCCTCCAAGAAGGTTTCTGGCAGAGTAGAAAGCAGAAGTTGCCAGGTTTGAGAAGAAAGAAGTTTCTTTTCTTTAGGAGTAGAACAGTATGTGCTAAAAAAGGTAACTCTAAAAGAAGGTTTAGAGAAAGAAGCTAATAACATAAGTACTTGTTTGTTACTCCTTTATAATAATTTTCAAATGTCACACTAGAACATCCCATGTATTTTCAACTATGTTATTCATTAGTCTTGTTTTTACACAGACTCCAGCCAAAAGAGAAAAAATTACACCCATTTTCTCCATTTCTACTCGGCTGATGGAAATGCAGCAGATTCCACTGTGCACTTTAACTAAAATAGTCCTGCTGAGAAAGGCACTTCCCAGACAGGGATTTCATCTTTCATGCAGACCCCAGACACACTGTATAAATAATGCATACATTACTCTTGCCTGGATAGGGTGATCTTTCCCTTCTACGGCAGCCTCTCCGGGAAGCCATTGTTGCTTCACTTGTAGTCATGCTCTTCTAATTTTTGAAAAGGTTAGCACAGTTTTATCTTTAATAGCCACTTGATCATTGCGGAGATGAACAAGTCATGTTGGAGACATTAGTCAAGGAAGCCGTGGATTACATCGCGAGGTCTTTACATCCCCCCAGACTGTGCAGCAGCACATTGATGGGTATTTTCATGCTGCTCTCTCTAAATTACATGCGGGAATTGAAAGGGTATGTTTATTAGATATGAGCCCATTGGTTTTTAATCAAATTGAGAGAGCTGCGAACAGAGCTATCCACCGATCTTGAACTTCGACTGCGAGTAATGAATTTATCATTTTTCCCATGACATTCTTCAAAGGGGAAGTCACACCACTTTCTATTAGATCCCCTTTAAAGGCTTTGTGATGATCTAGGGGAGCAGTGACTCACTGTGGCAAAGGCAGAGCTCCTAAATTAATGTCTGATTGTAATTTAAGCAACATCGACCTAGAATAAGGATTAGATACATAAGGGATACTTTAGAGATTCTTTCAGATTGCTGATATTAATAAATAAAATTCAGTGCACTGAAATGTATACCACTCTTTCAAGATTCTCTCCTTAATGAAAATTTTCCAGACTCTTCTCACTGACATTGAACTTAAATATGTTTCAATCCCCAAGATATACCAAAGCTTTGGTAACTATGTTACAGAACAGGGTGGCAAACTGTAGCCTGTGGAACAAATCTGGTACTCCACTTGTTGTAAACAAAATTGGATTGGAACACAACCATACCCACTCCTTTATGTATTTTCCATGGCTGCTTTCATGCTAAAACAGCAAAGCTGAATAGTTGCAACAGAGACCGAATGGCCGGGAAATCCAAAAATATATTTTCTCTGGCCCTTTTTTCTGAAAATGTTTGCCAATTCTTGCAAAGGTGATAGTACTAAGAAAGTAGTTCTTTCTAGATAGGTGAATTTTGAAGAGAGTTTAACACTTTAAACAATTTGCTTAAATTTTTCTTTTAAAATATATATGTTTCTCTAACATCTTAAAACAGTTGCTATAGACCTTTTTGTAAATATACATTTTTCTGTCATATTTAACAAAGAACATGCAATATTACTTAAATTTTACTTGATGACTTAAATCTAACTTGATTTTTCACTGTTAAGTGCAATATTTATACTATGCTAGAGATATTAGTCAGGAAGCAGGAGTAAATGAGCACTTATCCTAGAAAGAGGCAGGCACTTGCTTTCCAAAAACAAAGAAATAAAATCCCCTGATGTTAGTTGGTTTCTGCTCACTTGATTCTTTACACTAAAGGTAAAGTGAAGGACAGAACCAGGTTTCACTCTAAGGCTGTATTTCTGCAAAAATGAATTTTATAATGAAAGATTGAAGTAGAGTTTTCCCAGGTGGTTTTCTTACCCTTCAGGAAATCATTATCATCATCGCTATTTCTATCCCTATCCTTAGATTTGTCATTGGCATCCAAAACATTGCCTGTGAGTTCTACATCATTGGAACAATGAAGATAAGGTACCTCCTTGTCAGCGTGTACCTGTTTGCCAATTTCATAAGGCGGGAGGCAGACGTGTCTGTTGCCATTAAAAAAAAAAAAAGCGATAAGATATTTTGCTAAGGACTAAATCTTAGAAATCCCTTACAATGTGACAAAGTGAAGCTTTATTCATATGAAAAGAGTGACCTTTCTTCTTCTTAGAATGCTACAGCCACATACTTAGTAAAAATTATAATGATAAGACACAATGACTCTCTTATATGTTGTTACATATTTTTGAGCAACTCCCATTTGTAATAATATTTTATAGATTGAGTTATGCTCTGATTTATAGGCTAAACAAATACGGCAAAATTGGCAGGAAATAAAATGGTAAAATAAAAATCCTCTGTCATTAATCTTGCTTTTACAAAATGAGTTGTACAGTATTACAGCAATAGTGTTAGCTTTGCCAACTCATATGTCTATAAAATAATCTTTCGCTGATAGAGATATGAGTCTGATAAAATTATTTTTTAATTAGAGTTTCTTAAATGTAAGGAGAAGATGATAATTATGCATACTTCATATGGTATCTGTGAGAAAAATACTTGTAAATCAAGTACTAGAATGATATCTGGTACATAAATAGACTCAGTTAAGAGTAAAGATTCTTATTTCTGTTGACAGTCTATCAGAGTGCTTTTTGGAAAGAATGGATAAACATAAAATATAACTGAACATTTTGGGGTAATTTTCAATTAAAATTAATTATAAATTTTATTTTGTGAGATTCTGAAGTAACAGAATATTGAAAAAAGTAGTATCTAAATATTTAAGCAACATGTTCATGATTCATTAGTATATGCAGACAGAAAAGTCACCATAATTAAATTTTACCAGTAATTTAAAACTGTTTAGGAGATTGATTATATAAACAAATATTCTTTTTTTTTTAATTTTAATTTTAATTTTTTGAGAAAGAGAGAGAGAGAGAGAGTACACAGGGGCAGAAAGAGAGGGAAAGACAGAATCTTAAGTAGGCTGTATGCCGAGCCTGGAGTCTGACACGGGGTTCAAATTCCCAACTATGAGATTATGACCTGAGCTGAAATCAACAGCCAGATGCTGAACCTATTGAGCCACCCAGGCATCCCTCAAAGAAATATTCTCTTTTTTTTAATGTTCATTTTTGAGAGAGAGAGAGACAGACTGTGAGCAGGGGAAGGGGAGAAAGAGAGGGAGACACAGAATCTGAAGCAGGCCCCAGGCTCTGAGCTATCAGCAGAGAGACCGACATGGGGCTCAAACTAATGAACCACGAAATCATGACCTGAGTCTCAACTGACTGAGCTCAACCAACTGAGCCACCCAGGCACCCTAAGAAATATTCTTTATAGTACTGGTATGCACCAAATTGTATATATTTATAATGTTTAATCATATGTTGGTAGCCAAACATGTGACTAGCACTATTCTAAGGGCTTATATCTATTAACACATTTGAACCTCAAGTATCTGTTATTATTATCTTGATTTTTCAGATAAAGAAACTGAGACATGAAAAAGTCTAAAGAATTTCCCAAGACAAAGAGATAATGATTGGGGGGATCTGTAATATGAACCTAAGTTGCGTAGACCTAGATCTGTGTTCCCTATATCAGCTCCATCATAGGTATTAATTCTATACTTTAAATCCACGTTTATACTGTATACTTACACAGTGACCCAATCATGAAAGCCAATTTTGTTTCCAAACGAATTCTTATATTTTTATTTATTTATTTTGACAGAGAGAGAAAGAGAGAGAGAGAGAGAGAGAGAGAGAGAGAATAGGGGAGGGGCAGAGAAAAAGGGAGAGAGAATCCCAAGCAGGCTCTGCACCCACACAGGGGCTCAAACCCACAAACCGTAAGATCATGACCTGAACAGAAATCAAGATTCAGACGTTCAACAACTGAGCCACCCTGGTGTCCCCCAAATTCTTTATTTAAAAATAATATCTTGGAGTGATGTAGCAAAATGGAAGTCGAGGAACCTCCAGGCCTTCATTCCACATGAAAATGTCAAAAACTACCAGAAATTTATTGAACTAACTTTATAGGACCATGAAAAAATAATCAGCCAAGGAAATATCCAATTAAAAAAAAAAGACATCTTCAATAGGTGGAGATGTCATGGCATTTTCACTTGCTTTTTTTCTGCCCCTTTCTTGGCACAGCACATTTTTTATCTGGAGTCATCAAGCCCATTGCAAATTTTCCTCTCAAAGCAAAGGTAGTGGAACCTACCCAATTTTATGGGATGCAGCAAAAGTAGGGCTGAGAAGGAAATTTATATCTGTAAACACTTAGATTTAAAAAAAAGGAGAAAGGCCTCAAATCAACAACCTAATACTTTAAGAAACTAGAAAGAGAAGCGCAAACTAAACACAAAACTAGCAGAAGAAAGGAAACAGAGGTTAGCAGGTAGATAGTGAATATAAAAACAATAGGGAAATCAATAGAATTAAAAGTTGATTCTTCAAAAATATCAAAAAAATTAACAGGATTCCTTAGACAACTAAGAAAAAAATGAGAGAATTCTCAAACAACTAAAACCAGAAATGAAAGTGAGGAGATGATTATTATTTAACAAAAATAAAATGGATTGTAAAAGAGTACTATGAACAACTGTAGGCCAATGAAGACTTAGACCTCGATGATATACCCAGATTTCTAGAAACACAAAACCTATTAAGACTAAATCATAAAGAAATAGGTAATCAGAATAAATTATAACTAGTAAGGAAGTTGGATCAGTAATCAAAAACTTTCCGACAAAAAACCCTGGACCAGATGGCTTCAGTGGTAAATTATACCAAGTGTTTAAAGAATTAGCACCAATCCTCTTTAAACCTTCCAAATAATTGAAGAGAAAGAAAAACTTTCTAACTTGTTCTATGAGGTCAGCATTACCCTGATATCAAAGTCAGACAAGACAATCTGTGTTTATGGATTGCATGACAATATTAAGATGACAATACTACCCAAAAGCAACCTACAGATTGAATACAATCCTTATCAAAATTCCCATGTCAATGTTCACAGAGATATAAAAATCCAAACTAAAATTCACATGGAATTTCAAGAGAATGTGAATAGACCAAATAATCTTGGAAAATAACAAATTGTAAGGACTCACACTTCCTTTTCAAAACTTAGTATTAATGCTACAGTAATCAGAATAATACGGCATCTACATAAAGACAGATGCACAGACCAACAGAATAGAATAGAGAGTCCAGAAATAAATCCTTGCATATACGGTCAAATGACTTTTGGTAAGAGTGCAAGATTATTTGCTGCAAAAAGGACATTTTTTTCAACAAGTGGTGTTGAGAAATATGGATATCCTCATGCAAAAGATTTAAATTGGAACCATGACCTTACACTATATACCAAAATTAATTCAAAACAGATCAAAGGCATCAAAATCAGAGCTAAAATGCTTAGTAGAAAACATAGGAGACACATTTCATGACATTGGATTTGGCAATGATTTCTTGAATATGATACAAAAAGTACAGACAACAACAAAATAAGAAAAATTAGACTTCATCAAAATTGAAAAAAGAAAACTTTTGTGTATAAGCAACACTTTCAAGAGAGTAACAAGGAAATCCACAGAATGGGGGGAACATATTGGCAAAATATATGTCTGATAAGAAATTAATATCTAAAATTATAAAGTACTCCTACATATCATCAACAACAACAAGAAAAAAACAACTCAGTTGAAAAAAAAATTGCAAAGGAAATGAATAGACATTTCTCCAAAGAAAATACACAAAGTGTTAATAAGCACATGAAAATTCAGTATTACTAATTACTAATCACTAGGAATGTTCAAATAAAAATCGCAGTGAGACTAGGGATAAATCTAACCAAAGATGTAAAAGATCTGTATGCTGAAAACTATAGAAAGCTTATGAAGGAAATTGAAGAAGATATAAAGAAATGGAAAAGACATTCCATGCTCATGGATTGGAAGAATAAATATTGTCAAAATGTCAATACTACCCAAAGCTATCTACACATTCAATGCAATCCCAATCAAAATTGCACCAGCATTCTTCTCGAAGCTAAAACAAGCAATCCTAAAATTCATATGGAACCACAAAAGGCCCCAAATAGCCAAAGTAATTTTGAAGAAGAAGACCAAAGCAGGAGGCATCACAATCCCAGACTTTAGCCTCTACTACAAAGCTGTAATCATCAAGACAGCATGGTATTGGCACAAAAACAGACACATAGACCAATGGAATAGAATAGAAACTCCAGAACTAGACCCACAAACATATGGCCAACTAATCTTTGACAAAGCAGGAAAGAACATCCAGTGGAAAAAAGACAGTCTCTTTAACAAATGGTGCTGGGAGAACTGGACAGCAACATGCAGAAGGTTGAAACTAGACCACTTTCTCACCCCATTCACAAAAATAAACTCAAAATGGATAAAGGACCTGAATGTGAGACAGAAAACCATCAAAACCCTAGAGGAGAAAGCAGGAAAAGACCTCTCTGACCTCACCCATAGCAATTTCTTACTTGACACATCCCCAAAGGCAAGGGAATTAAAAGCAAAAATGAACTACTGGGACCTTATGAAGATAAAAAGCTTCTGCACAGCAGAGGAAACAACCAACAAAACTAAAAGGCAACCAACGGAATGGGAAAAGATATTTGCAAATGACATATCGGACAAAGGGCTAGTATCCAAAATCTATAAAGAGCTCACCAAACTCCACACCCGAAAAACAAATAATCCAGTGAAGAAATGGGCAGAAAACATGAATATATACTTCTCTAAAGAAGACATCCAGATGGCCAACAGGCACATGAAAAGATGCTCAACGTCGCTCCTCATCAGGGAAATACAAATCAAAACCACACTCAGATATCACCTCACGCCAGTCAGAGTGGCCAAAATAAACAAATCAGGAGACTATAGATGCTGGAGAAGATGTGGAGAAACGGGAACCCTCTTGCACTGTTGGTGGGAATGCAAACTGGTGCAGCCACTCTGGAAAACAGTGTGGAGGTTCCTCAAAAAATTAAAAATAGACCTACCCTATGACCCAGCAGTAGCACTGCTAGGAATTTACCCAAGGGATACAGGAGTACTGATGCATAGGGGCACTTGTACCCCAATGTTTATAGCAGCACTCTCAACAATAGCCAAATTATGGAAAGAGCCTAAATGTCCATCAACTGATGAATGGATAAAGAAATTGTGGTTTATATACACAATGGAGTACTATGTGGCAATGAGACAGAATGAAATATGGCCCTTTGTAGCAACATGGATGGAACTGGAGAGTGTTATGCTAAGTGAAATAAGCCATACAGAGAAAGACAGATACCACTCTTATGTGGATCCTGAGAAACTTAACAGAAACCCAAGGGAGAGGAAGAAAAAAAAAAGAGGTTAGAGTGGGAGAGAGCCAAAGCATAAGAGACTCTTAAAAACTGAGAACAAACTGAGGGTTGATAGAGGGTGGAGGGAGGGGAAGGTGGGTGATGGGTATTGAGGAGGGCACCTTTTGGAATGAGCACTGGGTGTTGTATGGAAACCAATTTGACAATAAATTTCATATATTGAAAAAAATCGCAGTGAGATATTTGTTCATACCCATGACAATGGCATGAAAGAAAAAGCAAGAAAGAAAGGAAGGAGGAAAGAAAGAATGAAAGAAGGAAAGAAAATCCCAAGTGTTCATGAGGATGTGTAGAAATTTCACCCATATGGATTGCTAGTGGAAACATAAAATGGTATAGCTGCTGTGGAAAACATTACAACAGTTCCTCAAAAAATCAAACTTGTAATTACCTTATGACCTAGCAATTCTACTTCTGGGTATATACAAAACAGAATTGAAAGCAAGGACTTGAATAGATATTTGCATAGCAATTTTCATAGGAGCATTGTCCATAATAGCCAAAAGGTAGAAACAATCCAAATATCTATCAACAGATTAATGGGTAAATAAAATGTACAATTCCATATGATGGAGTATACAGCCATATAAAGGAATAAAATACCGATACATGCTACAACATGGATGAACTTTGAAAACATTATCCTAAGTGAAATGTACCTGACACAAAATGATAAATGTTATATGATTCCACTTACATGAGGTATCTAGAGTAGACAATTCATAGAGATAGAAAGTCAAATGGCGGTTACCAAGGGACTGATAGGAGGGAGAAGTGAGGAGTTGCAGTTTATGGATACAGAGTCTCAGTTTGTGATGATCAGTTTTTCTGGAAATAAAGGGTGGTGATGATTGCCCAGCAATGTGAATGTGAATGTGAATCTGCAGTACCTGATAGGCCCCCATCTGTTCATTTAGATTTAAAGAATACGATGCAGGAAATAATATTCAGACAAACAACAGCTGAAAGAGACATCTCAAACCTTAATGTATCTTCCATACAGAGGACACATTCCACTGCAGAGGACACAATTAGATATAAAACATGAGTTTGGGAAAGGTAAGGACCACTTTAATGCTGAGTACACATCCACATGGGAAGTTACATCAAGTCACATGTCCCCAGTGTAACTCATCAATCAGGGGTTTCACTAAAAAAATGCTGCAATAATCAGGATAGCATGGAGCTGACATTCCACATTATCCCAGCCTACCAGTCTGGGGAGCAGTATTAGAAGATAAATAAGGGAGTGACTGGGTGGCTCAGTTGTTTAAGTGTCTGACTTCAGCTCAGGTCATGATCTCACAGTTCATGGGATGGAGCCCCGCATCGGGCTCTGTGCTGACAGCTCAGAGCCTGGCGCCTGCTTTGGATTCTTTGTTTCCCTCTCCTTCTGTCCCTCCCCTCTTCTCTCCCCTTCCCTCTCTCTCTCTCTCAAATAAACATTAAAAGAAGATACATAAGGTTCATATTTTTCAAGGTCTCTGAGTTTAGGGTACAATTTTATACCAGCTGTTTACTCTTTACCTGCAGATGCTATTCCAGATGTTTGACTCTGCCATAGGATGGATCCTCCAATTACAGCACTAAACTTAAAGCCCATAGAATACAATTCAGCACTTTATTTTGTAACGACATTTTAAGTAGTTTTTGCCTGTCAGTAACAGTGAGTCAAATCAGCCATAGCGAGGCACCAAATAGAGAAAATCCACACAAGGTGGGCAGGTGTTCTGCCCAGGTACTGGGGATTCACATTCACATTCACATTGTTGGGCAATCATTACCATCCCTATTTCCATTGATGTGCACCATTGATGGGTTACAGACAGATAGGCAGACAAGCTGTAAGACAGGCAGAAAGGAAGACATCATAACAGACAACATACAACTGTACATGCAGATAGAACTTCTCAGTCAGGGGTTCAAGTAGATGGCTGGCAGGATGATAAGATATGACAATGAGAGATTGGCAGCAGGCAGTTAATTAAGCTTGGATGCTAGTCAGCAGGTAGGAGTTAGTAGGACTCATTTCTTGGATGTGGGTTTCTGAAGAGGGTCTGGGAAGGTCAACATGTCCAAGGTATGGTCCTGAACTCAGAGGGACAGGTTACTAATACTAGGATTCTTAGAGTATCTTCAGGGAAGAAGACAAATTAGGACACCAGCTCCTGGAACTGAGGTGCAAATCAAGATGAAGAACATCAGTAAGACATTTAATGCTTAATAAATAAGTGACTAACTTGTATTCTAAATTCTCTTCAACAGGATAATTTGTCCTTGTGCTAAGAAGGAGCCCTAAAAAACCGGAGTTATACATTTCAACTGTGGTAACTATCTAGACCTTCTATTTGTGTAGAGCAGCCTCCAACATTGTTATTATTGTTATCACGTTGTTATATTTACAGTCTTTAACTTCTCCTCTATGTTCATGGTCTTTCACAGAGCTTACTGCCTATTCAGAAGGACCTAGCTAATACTTGCCAAATTTTTAGTAAACTCAAAGAGAAAGAATGCACATTATGGCAAGAGTGGGGAAATGTACACTTTTATATGCTTCTCATGTAATTAAATCTGACAGTTTTCAAAGGGCTTTCAGCAGTATCTATCAGTGTTACGATTCCTATCTATTTGATCCAGAAATTCCACACCTAAGAATCTTTCCTGAAGACTATATAAAGATACAAGTCTAAAGGCACCACTTGAAAGCTTGTTGTTGCCAAAAATTAGAGACCCTAGATCATACAATTTTGATGATGACCAAATATATTAATATTTATAAAGTGCTTAGAATAAAGTCAGGCATATAGTACATGCTTGTTGAATAAAATCTATATGCATCTAAAAGGCAGGGTGGGGGCGCCTGGGTGGCTCAGTCGGTTGAGCGACCAACTTCGGCTCAGGTCATGATCTCATGGTTTGTGAGTTTGAGCCCCGTGTTGGGCTCTGTGCTGACAGCTCAGAGCCTGGGGCCTACTTCAGATTCTGTGTCTCCCTCTCTCTCTGTCCCTCCCCTGCTCATGTTCTGTCTCTGTCTCAAAAATAAATAAATATTTTTTTAAAAATAAATAAATAAATAAATAAATAAATAAATGGCAGGGTGGATAGTAAATACTGCCTTATTTAAACAATAGAATGTATGATACTCTTAAAAATAATGAAGTAGAGATTCATAAAAATATATTATTGAGTGGAAAAGTAGTTTACAAACCCATGTATGGTGTGATTCCACTTTTATAAATACATATGTATGAACTATGTAATATAATACAAATAGACATACACATGTCTAAGCTTTCCCTAATTTTTGTAATCAAATGTCACACATTTGGGTATTGTGCTTGGAAAATTATTAACCATTCTTGAATAAGAAGAAAGAATAAAATTCCTAGCATTGCTTTAATTTCTCTGAAGGGCTAAGTGGAAAAGACTCCACATGCTTCACATACAATAAACACATAGGTACAGTGGTACCAGCTAATTCTCACTGAGCCTCAGGAAAGCCAGAAACTTTGGAGCTCTAAAGAGTGGTACTGTAACTAAAGAGAGAGTGTCTGAGGTTGTTGGGGACAACTATTAAAGTCTAAGCACTTACCACCATCTTTGAAAGAAGCTAAGGATAAAAAGGGCTAAGGTTTCTGAAGACATTCCTACCATCTGAGCAAGAGAAAAGCAAACGACAGTCATAGAATTCCCCAGATAAAAAAGACTGGATGCTGGGCTGACCCTGAGAAGGTGTGTGGGTACTTGAGATTGAGGGGTGCTGAAATATCCTTACTAATTTCCTTATGTATTAAAGTTTTTATTGTTGTTGTTGAAGCCTTGATTCTACGAGGGAAGTTTCCTTTACATAAACTCCAGGGTAAAAGGCAATTTTTCAATTTTAGAAGTTTTCCCTGCAATTTAGTAATTCTGACTATTCTTTTTCATCTTACACCTACTTCTCACTTTTGTGTTATTTCCTAATTGTCTATGTAAAACTTAAATTGATTGCTTCATATATTCAAACAAATGGAAAACTTTGTGGCCTATAACTGTACCTAATAGTTCACATCTTCATCATAGTTTCTAAGGACAAAATTTTGCATATTACTGGTTTTCTGTAAATCCTAATGAAACAGGTAAACAAATCTCAGCTTTAATATGATTAAACAAAAGGGATAGAGGCCCAATCCTAGTGATGGATGGCATGATAATTATGGGTTTTTTCACCATAATAATCACTAGAATTTTAATGCAATTAGAAATCTAATTATTCATAATTGAAATGCCTGCTGTCCATTAACATACTCATCTGAATATATTTAGATTTCTCCAATGTGTTATTTTTACTCTCACATTTTAGGCATAGGAAAAAAGTATAGAGGGTACAATGAATTTTTCCCTGTAGGGTGCCAATGTTTCTATTGTACATGAAATTTTTATGTCTAGAAACTTTTTTTAATATTTATTTATTTATTTGGAGAGAGAGAGAGAGCATGAGCAGGGGAGGGGCAGAGAGAGAGGGAGAGAGTGAACAAGCAGTCTGTACGTAGCATGGAGCCCAACACAAGGCTAGATCTCACAATTTTGACATGGTAATGCTGAGATCATGACCTGAGCCAATATTAAGAGTTGGATGCTTAACCAACTGAGCTACCCAGGTGTCCCCACATCTAGAAACTTTAAAGTTTTGCCAACACATTCTGAGATTTAGGAAAAGCAGTGCATGTGGTTTCAAACTTTCTTCTGTTTGTATCTACCAGAAACCTATTACAACCCCTTAGAAATGGCAGAAAACTATTACCACCACTAAATATTCAGAAAAAGCTGTACTACAATCAAGTAAAATTAAAAGTACATTTTTTAAGGCTCAAATGTTAAGACAGTTTTAAAATTCAGCTCAAGTAATAGAGTAAAAGTAATGTTAGTGTTAAGAACCTTATCTATCAGTCCTTTAGAAATGAATGAAAACCATAAATGAGGAATAAGTAGTTTTAACTGTACTCACTCTTATTCACTTTTAATAACGTACAATTTGCATTATTGTCTTAGAATTCAGTTAATCGTAGATAGTTAGAAGCTCATACTTTCATTTCCTATTACATGTTGTTACCCACTCCAGTTACTTCCAGATTCAGTACCTTCCTAAAAATTAACTCCTCAGAAGAGTCACAGTGAGTCTCCGGTAATTGTTTCTAATGGTTTTGCAATGATCTGAATTATATCTCTGAGGCAATTTTGCTCTTTGATGCCAGCTTTCAATAACATTTCCTTGTCTTTCAACTTACTTGTTTTTAAAAACTCACATTATTCCCACAAGATCTAATGACTTCTAAGCCCACTTGTGAAAAAAATAGAATATTTCTCAGTTTTGTTTAACCACTTAGAACAATGGGAAAGATACTTAAAAAGAAATCAATGGAAAATAAATAAACAAACAACCACACACACAAAAACAAATAAAACTTGGTGAGGTTTATTCTGAAAATCCTGGTTTTCATGTAGATATAACTGTAGTAATGTATGGAAATGTTAAAATGGGAGATAAGAATTGTTGTCAACCTTCCAGGTCCCCCTGTTATTTTAGTCATACCCCCTCCCAGTATTATGTTTTATCGTCTGCATCCACTTGTGTGTGTGAATCACTGACCTGTAACTAGTAAATCTGAAGTGAATTATTATTGTGTCATCTTTGCTATGACCCTGTAGTTATAACATCAAAGACAGGTTAAGTGTCACCCAATTCTATCTTAAAATCATCACTCTCTATTAATTTTCTGGCTGAAATAAAACAAGAGATGTCTTGATTCTCACCATGTATTTGGATAGCTTAGCTTAGCTAGATGTTCATAATGGATGATATAAATCATTATTCTGAATTGGTTCTTAAAGTTTGTGTATGATGTCTATTAACAACAAATATAGTCTCCATCACTATGTGCATTGGATACTTAGAGAAATAGGTCCATATTTCTGGGATGTGAAGCTTAAATAAGTATAGGGCCCATTTAAAATAAAAAAAAAAGAGAAATTATAAATAAAAATTAAATGTAAGCATGAGTGTTATTTAGAGCAAAAGAGGAAATATAATAAAAAACAAATTTAAAAAGAATTGTGATTTACTGAATGTATCATAAAATATAGAAAATAATAATTTTTATTGTGTCTAATGTACTTCTAAAATTCATTTTTTCAGCATTTTTTACTATAAATCCTTAGTTGCCTTTTGATAGGACAATTATCTTACAATGCCTTTTTTCTAAAGAGAATATAAATATAGTTAAGTCTTTCTCTAGAGTGCTTGATTGAGTTTTATTATTAATATCATTATTATTATTGATAGTTGGGATGCATCAACTATAATTTGTGATTATAGTACTACTATAGATTCTGGCTCACAAACTCATGAATTGTGATAAGTTTTACTGTGTGTGATTTCCTACCAAAAATAAAAATGCATTGTGCATTTAAAATGACATGTGTCTATATTCCTGACAGAACTTATGCTTTTAGTTGACATCTTTAAGAACCATATCCTTTGCTTACAATTTTATGCATTTGATGATAAGAAAAATTGTCCGCATAGTATGGTTCCTTCCATACATTTTATCTTATTTCATTTCCACTGGTCACCTATTCCCAGTGATGTCTACTATTGTTAAACATAGTCTTACTGCAAAATGACTTACCAGCCCTGCACTTTTGGATGTTGATGCTGGGTAGGGTAGAGGTCTTCCAGGCATATTCCTGGAAGCCAAATCTACTTTTGGATAGCTGCAAACTACATAAATATATTTCACTCAACCCAACTAAAAGTATTCTCAATTCAACATCCCTTAGTTGAGTCTTAAAAATGCCTACAGCCAAATCACACCAATACATACAAGGGGGAGAGCAGCACTGTTGAAGTTACAGCTGAAGGAGCAGTGGACCTAACTGATTGCAACGGCAGTATCTCAATATTGCAAAGTTTGCCATCACATTGACTGTGTGAGGATAGTTCTAGGGCCCATTCCAGAATCCTGAAAGGGGTATATACAAGTGCATTTTATTTTGAGTCTGCCTCTGAGTTTACACAATATTTTACGCACATAGTTGGCCATTTTACATATGTCTCATTTTATTCTTTCAATCAGTCTTGAAATTTTGGAAGTATTCTTATGTTACAAATAACAAATCACAAGAGTCAGTTAAGTTACATGATTTCCAAGATTCTACAAGTAGTAAATGACAAAACCAGGATTTAACTGAGGTCTATATTTTCCTAAAGCCCATAATAGGCTCTTTGTACAGGCTGGTCATAGAGATTAGTGGGCAAAGCAGTTGATGCTTTATAAAAAGCATATTTCTGAGCCTCATCTCAAGGATCTCAGATTATTCTGGTATAGATGGAATGAGGACAACCCACTGATAAACACTGTTTCACATCATCCTGTTTTAATATATTCTAATTCCTTAATGCTTACCAAAATTATGAGCCAAGCATTCACCTACCTGGTTAGAAACTTGCCCTGGTAAACTTGACCTGAGGTAAAAATTCTTGATGAGAATATGGTTCAACCATGGAGAAAAATGTCATGTCAAAGACAGCCAAAGAAAATCTTGATTCAGGCATTATTCATATATAACACTTTGTTCCGTAAACAATTTTAGTGCCAATAGCAGATATATATACATATATGTATGTATATAGGTATATATTAACTTAGAATATCTTTATCTACTGGCCCTTTTAGCCCTTATCTATGTAAAGTCTCCATCTTGACCATGAGGCAAATCTTCAGTTTTTTCTAAGTCTTATGGCTGACCTGGGGGGGAGAAGCTAACTTCACTTCAGTTAGGCAGGTGATTCTGGAAGACAGCAGCAGAAAGACAACTAACTGCAGGGGCACCTGGGTGGCTTAGTCAGTTAAGCATCCAACTTGGGCTCAGGTCATGATCTTGCAGTTCGTGGGTTTGAACAGAGCACTGGGCTCTGTGCTGACAGCTCAGAGGCTAGAGCCTGCTTCAGATTCTGTGTCTCCCTCTCTCTAGGGCCCTCCCCTTCTTGTGCTCTGTCTCTCTTTCTCTCTGTTTCTGTCTCTGTCTCCCTCTCTCTCAAACAAACAAAAAACAAAACAACAACAGCAAAATTAATGAAGAATTAAAAAGAAAAAAGACCAGTAAGTGCAAGAAGACAAGCAAGCCAAAAGTGCTTGGGGGAGCCCATGGATAATAAAACTTGGAAAACTAACCCAGGTGAAATTTATGCTAGAGGAAACTGTACTTAGCATAAATATTTCCTTTTTTTACATGGTATTTACAGAATCAGTCACAGAAGTAAAAACCTCTTGGATCACTCTTTCCTTTTATTTTTAATTGGGTGTGAGGCAATAGTAATGGCTACAGGCATATTTTCTTGAGAATAGAAAGTTATAGAAACATTTCTGCCCCACCTGGTCATGGTGTTTTCTGACATAGAGGAAAGCAGTCCATGTGATCTGTCGACCAAGCAGATTTTTCACACATAATGTTTTCTTGAAATGTTCCTTACTCCCTCCCTTCCTTCTTCCCTCTCCTTCCTTCCTTCCTTCCTTCCTTCCTTCCTTCCTTCCTTCCTTCC